>NW_022682882.1:196907-201681 GCF_011630105.1 Anneissia japonica | reverse complement strand
ACAAGATAGCGTTCTCCGCGATTTACGCGTAACAAATAGAAGCGTCGGTCAAGGTTCAAAAGTTTCCCATTTAGCAAGAGGGCGCCATTCATGCGCTATTACCGAAGAGAAAAAGTAATCAGTTTTGGAAGAGGGCGTCCTATCTGTTGCCATGGATCTGAGATGGTTCCTGTTCTGCTGTTCAAGGATTGATACCCTAAGGTAAAGTCGCACGGTGTACTGTATGGTCAGAGCGGTCAAGGGTCAAAAGTTTCCAATTTAGCAAGAGGGCGCCATTCATGCCTTATTACAGAATTTGCACTCGTAAATCGCGGAGAACGCTATCTTGTGTTTATAAGATCTTTGATTTAGACTTACCACACTACCTTCCGCTGGATCATAAAAACGTTCCAACATCGAAATTAGTGTGCTCTTTCCACACCCACTGGCTCCAACCAAAGCCAAGGTCTTCCCAGATGCAACGGTCAGATCTAGCTTACGAAGGACTGTAATGTTTGGTCGTGTTGGGTAGCTGAACACTAAGTCACTATATTTGATCTCACCAACAATGTCCTACAAAAATCATTGGATTGAGGATAATAATAACAATAATAATAAAACAGAAAAAAACGATTATAAAAACAAAAGGGGATGGAGTGTGGGGGGTGGGGCTTATTTCATCCTGAATCCATACTCCATTGTTTTGTGAATAAAGATGACAATCAAGAAAAAAATATTCCAAACATACCGGTTTTTTGCCTGTTGTTGAGCAACTGTCGATCTTTGGAACAAGATTGAACAGTTGAATCATGCGCGCAGTAGAGACCTGAGCCTTTGAGAAATCAGGCACGAAGGCAAAAGCTTGACCGATGGAGATTCCAGCAAATGCAATCACGTGGAAGACCCTGAAATATCAACAGAGGTGTATGCTTCAACACTGGAACATTTTAGGTAGTTTATAAAGTACTGTATGCTTTAATATTGAACTTTGGAAATATTTGCTATATAATATTTTTCTTTTTTAGACAAAAAATGGGACAGGCCTGAAAAAATATATTTGTGCCTCTTAACAATGAAAATTATCTTGATCAAATGCCTCCACGACCAAATGTTATCTTTACTCTATTATAGCTGAACAGTAGTACATTTAGTGGTTTGGAGCAAGCAAAAATATGAAATTTAATTAGCGATATGCATTAAATTATGATGTGTAACAAAAAAAACAAAAACTTGTTTTTTCCCCCCAAAATTCCTCCTGGGTAATAGTCAATGCCTCCGACCAACGTTCCAGCACTTTTTCAAGCCCTGTATAGGGATATCCTTTATCCAATATTAAAATAACGTAAATTATACATTGCATATCTGAGATTTTTTGAATAAAATACTTAAATATCTGATTAAAAAATTAAAAAAATAGCATACTTACTTGAACACATCTGTTCCGGTCATTTCACCTTGAGCAATCAAGTAACCTCCGTAACGAAATGCAGCAGCGTACATAACCATGACCATTCCCTGGGAGAATCCATATGCTATACCAGAAACAAATGCTGCCTTCATGGCTTTCCTAATAAAAAATTGCATTTAATTGTTAATTGTTCCATTTTTAATGAGGGTGTATCTGGAATTATCAAGCTGTGTCCACGTACACTACCAAATTGTATGTGACAAATATGCCCATATATGAGTGTAATATGAAATCACACAAGTTTGTCACAAAAAAACGTGATAGTGTGGAATAAAGCTTAAGCAGTGGTATGTTTAGGGGGTGTGCTGGGGCACACACTCCTTTCCCACTCCCCCCCCCTACCCCGAACCACGAAAAAAAAAAAATTTCTCACACCCACAGTGTCACCCAAAAAATCACACTCAAGTATTTAAAAATCACCATATTTTGTAAATTAGCTCCCCCTCACCTAATCATCAAGCTCTCCCACTTTACCTTTATGCCCCCATCAACACCACCACTATCAATAACCGTCAGTGCAACGTACCCAGCTTTATATATAATTCAGTCTCTCAAAGAGTCTTATGAAGTATAAGAAAATAACTTAACTGCTTCTATTTTAAAAAGTCTGTTTTGCGGATAATCACATAGTATTTCAGTTGAATAATTAAATAGTCTTTTCTTGTATCACACTAAAATTTTATATTTAGCATTTTATGATAATGATTTGGATAATAATGATGATTATGTTTGTATAAAAACCCCAAATTACATTTGATAATTAACAGACATCTAATTATTCTTTTAAATAATATGATTTATTACCATTTTCATTGTATAAAAACAGAGCGCTACATAGAAATATGTAGATGTACTCACTTGTGCGGTTTCATCATATATTTGCTGTAAGTTTCATGCATGTGCTTCTCAAGGGTTAATGATGCCACAGTGCGCATGTTTTCAATGGACTCTGTTGCAGTCTGTGTAACAAAAAATGTGATAAGTGTTATACTTGTAAATCTCTATCCACACTGTACAATTTTATGTGACGAATTTGTGTAAATTGCCCATATCTGGGCAAGATGATATCATATCACATCCATATATGGGCAAATCACAGGTATTTGCCACATAAAATAAAAGAAAAAAGTACATGTCTTCAAAATTATGTACAATATTTAAACTTATATGCTCTACAATTATAGCATAATATAGTCACTTTATTTATTAACAAAGCTTATTCAATAGTAAAATACTGTACTACCATAAGATCATGATAAAAACTAAAAATAAACATACTGTACTCTAAAACTATCAAAATAATGTTAAAATTACATCTAAAAGCTAAAAATGACTTTAAAATGCTAAAAAACAAATCAATTAATTGCGCAACAAATAATTAGTAGGAGGAAAACAAAAGAGGAAGCAATTTAGAGATTTAGAAATTTAATTTTCTGTACCTTGCTGGCTTCTTCTAGTAGGGAGTCATTTTGTTTTTGGTGACCAGCGAAGGACTGCATTTCCAGCATTCCACCAAGCATCAGCAGAGGGACACTGGACAAAACAACCAACGACAACTTCCAGCCGTAAATGAACGCCATTATCAATGCTACAAGAAGTGTGACCAGCGCCTGTACCGTGGTGCCCACCCTAATACCGGTGGCCTTTCAGTGTAACAAGATCATTGATTAGTTAAATTTCAACAAGATTATCCAAACCCTATATATTAACATATTAAGTCTAAATAAAATTTGATAATTTAGCTCAATCTAACATTCATCCTCCTATAAATATTCCAAATGCAAACATCCTTAACTCTCTCTCGCTCTACATAACATTGTGCAGAATTATAGTTTAAGAGGAACATAAATATTGACTGACTACAAATTACTGCATATTAAATATTACTACCTGAATATTTGATAACTGATAATGATAATGATAATAGTAATTGCAATGACAAAGATAATAAGTGGGATTTGAATTGCTATTATTGAAATTGATTACTGAAAATTAGTCTATGAAAACATTTTTTCATAAAATACTACTCACATTTTTCACATTTGATGCATCAGTTGCCAAACGATGTATTAAAGCACCAGTGCTATGCTTTGGGTCATCAAACCAGCCAATATCCTTATAGGAGAATAGATGCAACCATTGTTATCTAAAAATGTTTGTGATTGAACCCTAAATCATGGGATGTCACGACAGGCACCGTGACTATTAAGTCACATGAATTAAGTCGGCAAAAAATTCACTTTATCATCTTGAGAACATATTATTAGCCTACTGTAGGTACAGATACAGCCAAACTAATTACAATTCATGAAGCCTGGGGCAAGTAAATAATTGGGGGGGGGGGCCTTTGCATGTAAGTCTTGTTTTGATTCATCTTTTCTTCCTTACTCCCTCAACCTTGCATCCTATTCTCTTGACTCATCTCAGATTTGCTCCTCCACTTACTGTCAAACAGCTTCTTGACTTATAATTTTTTGTTCTACCAATTCATTTATATATCCCAATGCCTTAATCTGTCATTTTTTTTTTGGAAATTTTGTATTGTGAACTTTTGTTAAAGCAGATATTAGCCCATGATGGCTTTCGTAGTAATAAAAGAAATTAAATTTTAGGAGAAGTATTTAATACCAGTACTGTAGTTTTTCTCCTGATAGCACACTTGACAAGGCTTTGTGTTACGGTGATGGGTAGTAGAGTAGAAAGACCTCAGGTCCCTTTCTGGTTAGGAGCAAGGTATGCCTGCCAAAATCTTTGTTATTATGCAACTGTTTAATTTGTCGTACAGAGTATTATACTAACCTGCCTCAGTACACTAGCAAATGCCTTGTTACGTAACCTCATGGTAAGACGTTCTCCAGAGATTGAGTACATCCAGGCACTCATTAGACTTGCGACACCGATGGCCACTCCCAGAACCAAGAACATCGAGGCCCACAAGTTAGCTTCTTTCTCCAACTCATCCTGTGGAAGTCCAAATACCTAAAAAAAAAAAAAACCAGAACCCTGCGGGTGTGTATGTTCCTTTGTAGGTAAACAGGTCCTAGAGGGTTTTGTGGTTTGTTATTGGTTTATAATGGAGGATTGTAAATATCTATATCTATTGATGTAATGGCAGGGCTGTTGAGAGTGGCCAGCGCCTCAGGTAGGCCCCCTCCGCCAACCCTTAGGTTTGTCCGTCCATCACATGCTGCATTTTTGTGTCCAGAAATTTAAACCATCATTTCTTGGAAAATAATTCCACAAATGTTGATTTTTATTGCTTGACGGTCGGCTGGTGGTAGGTCAAGAAACCTACTTTACGTAACAGTATAGTATATCAGATGGGTC
>NW_022682882.1:190609-196516 GCF_011630105.1 Anneissia japonica | reverse complement strand
TATGTATCTGTATATCTGTATTTTAACAACATCTATCAGCGCTGCATACTTTCAGATCAACGATTCGAAAAAGTCAAAAGTATATGTACTGCGCATGACTGGACTACACAGGCAAAGCTCCCCGGTGTGTTATTCATTTGCATGTACAGTACTAGGCCAAAGAATATAGGCTAGGCCTACGTGTTTGCAAAACTGGATAACCTGGAAAAAAAAATTAATTGTATGGCTCGCATGACTCGCACTTTGACACTACTCATATCAGATGTGTCTAGGCCTACACCAGGTCCGATGTGTCGCCCAAAGAGAAGCCTACATTACGTATGTGTCTAGGCCTAGGTACACCAGGTCCGTCAATCAACTGTTTAAGTATACTAAAACACGAATAGAACACACAAAACACATTCAAATAATAGCACAGGTAAGTGACTGATGTGCCACAACTATCTCAGCTTGCTCAATGTTTACTGACAGTCGCGAAAACAACATAAAGAACTTTTCTAGGCAGCTCGCGACAGAAACAAAATGTCGGGATAGTTTGACCCGATGCATGCGCAAATCAAATTTTCGACTAAAAAACGACTCAAAATTGGTGGTAGGGGGTATATGTTTTATCGCCTACAGCTTACATTTTATATCTAACTGAAAAAACAAACATTTCTTGCACAATTGCATGTCCACCAGCGACTATCGAGCACAATGTATACCTGCCGCGATGCACCGTTTCGGAGCCTATTTGTTTAAAAATAGGCTGACCTCTTTTGGTTGCACATCTCATACACACATTTTACATGCGAACCATTACATATGTTCCATGTGACCTAAGGTCACAAAGGAAATAATAATGTCAGTCAAGGTATGAACTGTGAATCAAATCATGAGCTGTCAATCAAAGTATCAACTGTCAAAGCATGAACTGTCAATCAAAATGAACTTCAATTCATTTCTTATTATCAATAAAAACAAAATACAATGTAAGGAATGACAATAATGGACTGTGAACCAAATTATGAACTCACTCAAATTATTTATATTAATAATTAAACCTTTAATGTAATAGCCAGTGATTCTCATAAGCCTTACTTTAATAAATTCTGCAAAGAAGAAAGCCCAGACTGGCCAGACAACACCTTGCACCGATGACCAAAAACAACCATTGGCAATAATCAGCCATTCTGGGGAGTTCAACCGCAAAATATCCATGTACTTAACCTCTGGTGCTGGTTGCTGATAACAAAATAAAGAAAAAATTTAAACAATCCATTTTATTAAGGATATACCTTACAAAACTCTGCCAAACTTTGTGTGACTAGGTACAGTAGAACTAGTTTGCCCAAAGAACTCATCACATCATCAATTGTAGATTGCAATGCAATGCTACCATAGTGGATGCAGCGTTAGCAGGCATGGCATGAGCACAGTTACCAGACTAAAATTACTGGGTTACTATCATCACTTGACCAATGCTTGCATAAGTTGCTTTTTTTTGCATAAAAGAGAACAAGAGAAACTGAAAGCAGCTTTTCTTCAGCAGCATTGAAAAAACCAGAGTGCTTATGCCACCCCAAAACACAGGACTCACAGCTGTTTACAGTTTCTGGCCAGTTGCAAAAGATCAGTTTATGTCTGAAGGTGACATAAGATAAACTTAAGTGTAAAGAAAGAAATTAAAGAGATTGATTTGCTGCTTACATCCTCTAATTCCAACTCCTCAATTTTCTGCTCCTCCTTGCCAGCCTTTCCCATAGATTTCTCTGAGTGAGTTGAGCGAGTTGACATCTGACGGCTGAGGCGAGTAGAGATTTGTCGTTTTATTGGCGAGTTTGGCACAGCAGCACTGGAATTCTCTCCATCATTCATTGCTACAAAAAGATACACATTAATTAAATACTTATCGCAAAGCTGCACAACATTATTCACTTAACTTCGGAAGAAGTTGATTGATATCAAGTTGATTGTAAACATTTATAATTTTTTTAGTATCCATGTCTCCGACAACCATAAAAGATAGGAGCATTTTGATGTGTATTAAGAATTACCTATTGTAAAGTTTTTGACACAGTTATTTAATGGCATTTCTGAGAGGGAAGGGGGAGGATCTGAATACTAAATCATTAATCGTTAATGGAGAAATTGAAAAATCTGAAAAAAATGTCAGCCCCCACCTTCTTGCTCTTCTTGCTTGCGCAGCTCCTGTAGAGTAACCAGCTGCGCATACACGCCGTTCTTGGCCATCAACTCGTCATGGCTTCCGCTCTCGGCAACAGAGCCCTCGTCGATCGCATAAATTACATCTGCGTTTTTTATGGTTGATAAGCGATGAGCAATCACAAGTGTTGTACGTCCAACTTGAGCCTTTAAATTGATTTGAAAATAATTTGATTAAGCTTTGCCTACACTATAAAATTTTATGTGACAAATAAAGGCCTGTTTATACTTCAACAATAACTATAACGATAAAAAGCTAAAAAGCAATTGTTCATACAGAAAATAAAAGAAATAAGAGAAGTTTTTACACTATAATGATTCGATAATGATTTATCAGTTATGCGATAACAACATATTTTGACAAATCAAATCAGATGACGTCAGAATCATGGGAAAACATTAAAATCATAGTAGTAGCAACGATTGTATCGTTTTTCCATGATTATGACATCATCTGATTTGATTTGTTAAAATATTTTGTTATTGTATACACAATAAATCGTTACACTGATCAAATAATCCAAGTATACTTATACCAAATAATGCATAGTTTCAGAGAATATTGACCAATAAAGAAAGCCACATGACCAAATAAAGGTAAAAAAAATCAAACTTGCTAAATGTTGTCATGTTTGGTATCGATGGAAAGCTCTCCCAATGCTGAATAATAATGTTTTATAGAACAATGCCACTGTCTTGGCTTTCTAGCCACACCCCACCCTTCTTTTCAGACCGTGAGTTTGAGCTTTTGTATAGCTTTTCACTGGTAGGCTCAGCCTTTGTTTAGTTTTCAACCAATCAGCAGCAAGTCTCATCACTCAAACATATAAGTATTTCCCTGTTTGAGATCTCTGCAGATATTATTCTCCTGAAGACGGTTGAAGCAAGTCAACCGAAACGTCGAGATATTCTCAACCAACAACAACAGTTCTTTTCAGAACTATCAACGTGGTGTACCGCAAGCATTAATTATATAATGTTTTACAGTACACAAATATCAGAAACTGTGTAGTTTTCCACATATTATCCAGTAAATGTAAATTTTACATATGGAACCCCACTATAGCCAAGATAGTTAAAGCCAGCTTTGCTTTTCATTCAGAATTTTGCAATTTCGCGCGCAAAAATAAAGGGCTTTACAGTAATTCTAAGCAATACAAAGTTTTATGTTGAGCTCCAAAAAATTGTTTATCTATTGCAGTTAGAAAATTTTTTTTTTTCTCATAAAACTTATAATAATAAAATTATACTACTGTAGTTACCTCTTGAATTTAAACTTTAACAACTTAGAAATCCGAAAATCTTATAGTGGCTAAGTTGATAAATTGGATACATAAAAAAAAACCTAATACAATCAACTTACCGCATCCAGAGCTTCCTGGACAACTCTCTCACTCTCTGAATCCAGTGCTGATGTTGCTTCATCCAGTAGCAGAATCTTTGGATTGCGAACAAGAGCTCTTGCAATGGCAACTCTTTGCTTCTGTCCACCAGATAGCTGCGTGCCACGTTCACCAACCATGGTGTTGTAGCCCTGTTGAAGATGATTAAAGCTGCTGAAAGATAGTCCTAAATAACCAGTAGGCCTACATAACTGTAAGAGTTTACACAAGACTTTTTCTATACCTTGTTTTATGAACTTATTGTTACTTATTGATTGTCAGAGGAGGGTGGAAAAAAATAAAAATAAAATGTTGTTTTCTTATTTAGCATATAGTCCAGATGAAGGAGAAAATATAAATAAGATTTTATTGGTGAATGGATTTAATTCACAATATCAATTTTTGTTAGAAAGTTTGGGAGTACGTTAAATACCTCAGGGAGTTTAGAGATAAAATCATGAGCATTTGCTGATTTAGCCGCTGCTACAATTTCATCATTAGTCACTCCATCTCGACCATAGGCAATGTTCTCATAGATAGTTGTGGCAAAGAGAATAGGTTCTTGACTGACAACACCAATGCAATCCTTTCGCATCCAATTAATATTCAGGTCTGTCAAATCATTTCCATCAATGATGATCTGGAAGGGAGAATTTACAGTTACAAAAAATCTACAAGCTTGTGAGGTACAGTATGGTACTTTCTAGCCCAGCACCAATGGTTCATTCAAAAAAAAGAATCTAAAAAAAACAAAAAAACACTTTTCAAGGCTCATTTGGTATTTTTGCCATAGAATTGGTAATCAATTCAGGAACATTGTTTATTCCTGTGTACCTACACATGCCTGGAAAGACTGAACTCATGAATATTAATGTATACTTTAAAACTAACTACCAAGCTTGTGAAACCACTGGCTTAGGTTATCATTACTTCAAGATGTCTACCGATTCGTGGAGAAGGTGTATTAAAATAAAAAATATTGGCGTTTGTGAGCAATACATTTTAATTTTATACAGGTAAGTAGTAAGTTTATGAATAATTTTAATGCACTAGTTAGTTGATAACTTCATTCTAATTTATTTTAGGTCTTTTTTCTGTATTTTTATAAGTGGTTACACATGGCCTAGGCTAGCCAATGTGATGCTCAATGTACAGTAGGACAGCCGATAGACGATTTGTCCGTTATATCGCGATTTTTCGATCTTACTTCCGCATTTGCTTTGCGCAGCGCCACCTATCGTTTCAAAGCGTAACCACGTTTTAGCGTCGCTTAGCAAAATTGCATCAACTCTATTTATAGCTGTCTCTTATACACATCTAGATGTGTATAAGAGACAGAGACTATATTTACTAAGCCAACTTCCCTTTTTTCTGTTAAAAACACAAAATCTAGCCCAATGCGAGATGGTACACAATACACAACAATATACAATATAATAATAAAGATATTATATAGACAAATGAAATAGCAAATGTTAATTGAAAATATAACAAAATTATAGGATTGATTGTCTGACAGTGAAAGGATATTAAAGCCGGGCACACCATGCACCGACAAATCCATCCCCCACATCCCACTGATCATGTGATGCTGTCAATAGAGGTTCCTTGCGGCTTGTTGTTGAAAATAATTGTAAGTTCCTCATCATATTGCAGTCTCTCTCTAGATGCTGTGTGCATGGGCGAATCAGAACGATAGGAGCCAATGCAATAATTTAAAAATCAGTTTATCTGGTTACGTATTAGAGAGTATGAGGATTTTCTTTTTCTGAAACAATTTCCAATGTAAAAGTCACCAAAACAGTGCAACAAAATCAAAAGCTAAGTTGTCCATCCAGAAGGCAAAATTCTAGAGTGTTGTGGCATTTTCTGGCCAACTACTGCACCTGAATTTGCATAAATTTATAAAGTCATTGCAGTAGGACAGCCGATAGACGATTTGTCCGTTATATCGCGATTTTTCGATCTTACTTCCGCATTTGCTTTGCGCAGCGCCACCTATCGTTTCAAAGCGTAACCACGTTTTAGCGTCGCTTAGCAAAATTGCATCAACTCTATTTATAGTTCTCATTAATAGATAAGGCCCGCCCATGGCTTCCTTATATGGTAAAAACATTTCCAAATAAGTCTAGTTTCGGAACCAATCGGAGTTGTTTGGGAAAACCCACGTTAACGCAAAGCATTTATCCTGTCTCTTATACACATCTAGATGTGTATAAGAGACAGGGCCACTGTTTCCCCACTATCCTCAAGGATTAAAGGTTCTGCTTCATTAATTGTCTGCTCAGATGCTGATTTGGAAAAAAAAAAAGATATTTAT
>NW_022682882.1:163071-190479 GCF_011630105.1 Anneissia japonica | reverse complement strand
TCCCCGGGGCTCGATTTTTCATCTTAATATTTTAAATTATAGATTATAAATTTTTACAGCAGGGATTTTAAATGCTTTACTGTTCAAAATTTTTTTGTATTTTAAATTCGCGAATTACTAAAGCACAAACTCGTAAAAATTGTGTACCACGAATTGTCTATTAAATTACTCTTTATAGTTTCGGTCCAAATACACCAAAAATATTTCACTATATTGTTAAACTATTTATAAACTTATTTCACTATTATGTTTGTTTTGTTAAGTAAGCTACTTGATGAATTAACGTTTTTTCAAACACCATCAAATTCTGAAAATTTGAACTAATTTCGAAAAATAGGACGCCCTCTCCTAGGCGAAATTCGACACGATTTTTCCAGTGGCTTTCCTACTGTGTAATACTACAAAACAAAATCACATCAATTTAAAATCAAATTTGTGAACATACTTGCCTTATATCGTAACTAGCAGGTGATTTTATTGGTAGATTGAGTTTGTTTTTAAGGGTGTAAGTATGATTGATTTGCACGCCAGGTGAAATTAGTACCCTTATTTCGCTTTGTTTTACAGTACCGTAATTCTCGGCTAGGCTTAGCTGTACGCCTAGCCGATACGCAATGTGGCCAAAGAAAGTTTTGTCTTTCTGAGCATGTGCAGATTGTAACACACATAAGTCTAATTCAAGTTAGACAGCTTAAACCAGCCAGCTTCCTATCCTGGTAACAGTTATAAGTCCTTGCTATTAATAGTATTGTTTTTCTGTATTTTTTTCATGGTACTTGTGGCATTTATTGTATTTGACATTAATAAAAAGTTGTTAGGAATAAATGATATAACTGGGGAAATGCAACTTTCGTTTATGTGTAAGCCAACCAAATATAATTAGTAGTTGTGCGACATTTTATTTTTTTATTTTATTTATTTCAACTTTATTTCACGAGGGTAGCTCTAACAGCTGCACTACAATAGTACAGCTGACTTGAAGAGGCCCTCGGAAGAAAAACAATACATAAAAATATATACAATACATTAAGAATCCAAGTAAGTAAAAGCTTCATTACGGTAAAGTTCAAAAACTATATAATAAATAAAATATTGAATAAATGTTGTAACATTCATTAAAAATACAATAAACTTTAAAATTATTATAAAATTACAAGGTGATGGTTAAAATCAGAATTTTATTGCTTTTCTCTGAGATATAATTTTAACTTGGTTTTAAAATTAGAATAAGATATATTGCATTTAAAAGGAAGAGTGTTAAGAAAGGAGGTGGCTCTGTAATAAAATGACATTTTAAAATACTGTAATTTAGGTTTAGGGACAAAAAAGAGGCCTACAGTTGTCGAACGAGTACGCATACCCTCGCGAGTAATGGGTTTCAAAAGACGATTGAGGTAATCAGGTGCAGAACCAGTGGCTGCTTTAAAAGTTAGGCAGCCAAGTTGAAGAGCAATTCTGCTAGAAACATTCAATAAATTAAGAGTTGAAAGGAGAACAGAACGGGTACGAGGGTGGCAGTTAAGAATTATGCGCAAAGCACGGACATCTGCCCTAATAACAATAATCGTACTGTCCAACTTACCTGGCCCCCAGAGATGCTATAAAATCGTTGTAGCAGTGCAACTGTGGTAGATTTTCCACAACCACTTGCACCGACTAGCGCCACCATCTGCCCGCTTTTTATATTCAAATTCAGTCTTTTGAGTACCTCTACATCTGGACGTGTTGGGTAAGAGAATTGCACATCACGAAACTCGATGTTGCCTTTCACCTCTTTCGGTTTTTTTCCATCAGTTGAATAAGAATCAATGGGTGGGACAGTATCGATGATGTTGTAAATCGTAAATGCAGCCCCCCTCGCCGTGGCAATGTTGGAAAGATGCGGTGCCATAGTACCGAGGCCGAACGAACCAACTAGAACGCTGAAGAACACAACTATTACATCACCACCACTGATTTTGCCGTCTACAATCATTCTCGGCCCGTACCAGAAAGCCAGGGCATATGAGCAAAACATGATAAACATTGTTACGCCCATAGATATGCCAGTCAGCTGGCCCTTCCTTATCCCAACATCCTTAGCTGTCTCAAGTTCTTTGGCATACCTGCATGGAATCAGGGATAAAAAGAATATCTGTTTTATGAAGGGAGAGAATTCCATAATATTACGTACGTACGTATTATGTACTAGTAAACAGCACATAACAATATTAACAACAATAATAATGATGATAACCAATTTAATTGTTTTTTTAACCTATTTAATTTCAGTACGTACAGTTGTTATAACTTATCTTAATCTCTTCACTACACAGTGGAAGCATTTTGACCATACTACTTAGAGGCAAATAAAAGACAATGCTTAATAGGCTTCACAAATAGATAACATAAGTATCCTTATACACATCAAATTTTCCTTTAAAGTGCATATACATTGCAAACTCACATCATAGTGAATACAAAACAAACTTCATGCAATCAGATTTAACCACAACGTTCTAAGATTAGTTTAGGAAAGCCTAGCACCAATAAAAAAATATAATGGTTGAGTCTACAGAGTCAGATAAATTACGCTGCAGATTATGAAACATATCAGACGTTTCTTTTCTGCACTGCCTAGATCAAGTTCACCGGGAATCTCAAACTGCTGCCTATTTTTTTTCCATTAGAGATATCTGTCTAGTCTTTAAAGTGGGCATTTCGACGAGATACATTATCTAATCCAATTGATTTTTTGCTTAAATGACGGCTTAATTATTCCAGTTTTAAGTAATGAAACAGCCATGAAAATCAGCTGATGCGTTCAGAAATGAGAGTGATTATTGTAAACAGGATCACAACACTTTGAGTAAACTGGCCTGTTAACCCTCTAGATACCGTCTACGACTGTAGTCGAAATTGAAATCAAACCGAGAATTCCCATTTTCGACTGCAGTCGAAATTTAGTGAATAAAAAATAGGGTTTTCAAATCGCTCCTCTGTTTTTATTTTAGCTCTAATACGTCAGAAATTTTGAACACGCATTCGTGAAGCTTTTTTCTTTTGAAATCTGTGAAGAACTCACATGCGCTTATATAAAAAATTTTAGAAATATCAATTAGAAATCGTTATTAATTTCAAAAATTTTTGGAAATGGCCACACAAGATATGTACACAGCTGAGGAAGCGATTGACCTGATTTTTTATTCAGACAGCGATGAAGGCGAGTTTTTAGATGTGCAAGACTTAGACGTGCCTGTTAGCGATGATGATGGTGGGACTTCAAGCAATTCTGACGGCGGAGATGTTCTTGATGAAGATGAGCCTAGGCCTAGAAATGTGAGGGTAATCGACGCTTCTGAATGGAAAGATCGTGCTTTATAGTTATGGATGGTTGGGTAAATAAATTATATAACTTTGTGGAATAGGAATTTTTTATATTTGTTTTTATTTTTTTGGCTATAATTTCTTTTTTTTTTCGGTTTTTGCTGACGATTTATATGTAGCATTTTTCTGTCATTTCAGCTTATTCTATAAGCTTTCTTTGTTTTTTTAGAAACATTTTTCTGTATAATTTACAGAAAGTTCCCAAAAATCCATCAGAACGTCGTATACTCAAAAAACCTTGTTACACTGCAAAAGAATCCGGTATTCAAGGGTTTACACTACAAAAGAATCCGGTATCCAGAGGGGTAACACACAGGACGCCAAATAATGTTGCTTAAAAAAATGCCTCTAAGGTTCAAAAATTAAAAATAAATGACATTATAGCTGAATAAAAAAAGAACACTTTACAAAAACAGTCAAAAAACCGGTCCAATATTAACAAAGATCACTTTTAAAAAATGCACAAAAACGACCGATTTTAGCAATTGCGCATTGTTTGGTAGACATTGACTGGGTTTTTGCCCGGCTCAAGGACAAAAGAAATACACAGGTTTTCCCAAGGTTGAGATAGAAATCACAACTGCTGTGCCAAGTGGTAACAGAATGTTTAAGTTCAAGAAGATCTGGTCTATTTACCTTATTTTCTCTTTATTCTCTCCGCCAAAGGCTACCACTGTTCTTATGGCTGACAAAACCTCTTCTGCTACACTTCCCGCTTTCGCATATGAATCTTGTTCCTTCTTAGCAAATTGAGTAACAATCTTAACAAGAAGATTAAAAGATAATAACCATACATAAATATGGTCCAATTTTACTGATGTTAAAACAATTTTCTTCAGACCTATTGTCCTTATGTATGGTTATATGTGGAAATATTCCTGGAGGATGAAGACTTTTCCTGGGTAAAAGTTTCCCTGAGGTGAATTCCCCAACTCAGGACAGTTGTCCCAGGTATGAAAAAATGTGGAGAAATTTATGCTAAGGTAGAAACATTTTTTTTAGCCCCTGACAGAGATTCCCACCAATGGTGAAAGAAAAACTGACCCTTGATGAGTTGCCAAATTTCATGTAGGAAATAAATTGTACCCCTAAAATATGAGATAATTTATGAACAAAATTGTAAGATTAAATAATACTTATCTATTGGTTTCCATTACATGTTATACTGTATCTCTTTTATTACTTCATTTGAAAATAAAGTATATTTGATTTGATACAAGGTGATATCATCGTACCTTTGTTATGATTGTTCCACAAATAGCTAACAAAGGTGTCAGTGACATCATCACCAGTGACAATTCCCAGCTCTTGTAAAAACCGACAGCAAAACCTGTACGAATTAAAATAACTGTAAAACTCTTCACATGATTAATCTCTGTGATCTGCCTACTTAATTTCTGTGATTTGTCTATATATGGTCATAATGTAGTAATATCACACATATTTATAATTTTATGTTAGGCAGTGGTTATTGTTGCTTTACAGAAAGAAAAAAACACACACCTGATATAAACTGCCCAAAATACTGCAGTGCAAGTCCACACTTATCACCAATTCCTTCCCTGATACGTTCTACATCACTAATGGAAAAAATAAAACAAAAAAGACATCATCACCAGTGACAATTCCCAGCTCTTGTAAAAACCGACAGCAAAACCTGTACGAATTAAAATAACTGTAAAACTCTTCACATGATTAATCTCTGTGATCTGCCTACTTAATTTCTGTGATTTGTCTATATATGGTCATAATGTAGTAATATCACACATATTTATAATTTTATGTTAGGCAGTGGTTATTGTTGCTTTACAGAAAGAAAAAAACACACACCTGATATAAACTGCCCAAAATACTGCAGTGCAAGTCCACACTTATCACCAATTCCTTCCCTGATACGTTCTACATCACTAATGGAAAAAAAAAAAAAAAAAAAATTGATCTTTTACATTAATTAATAAAACACATATAATGTGCCATTTATCTAGGAAATCTTTTAGAGGAGAAACTCTAGATAGAAAATAATGTTGTTTTGTTATTATTTTTCAACTATCTGGGAGTGACCTGTTTCAGCTTAGCATGCACCAAAAAATCATTAAATGAGACCATGTCACCCAGATGACAAAGCTAAAAAATAACTGTTGCAGCCATCATCACTGCCATCACTACCACCAACATTACCACCACCACCACTATCGCCACCACCAGGTACTGAATACTTACTCCGACAGCCTTGCATTAAGTTCTCCACTTGCATGGGTATCAAACCAGCCAATGTTTTGTCGTAGGACAGACTTGAAGTATTCCTTTCTAATTTTGTTGATCTGCCGTTGGCAAGCTAACCCCCACAATGCAATCTGAATTTGACATAATTCAAATATAAATTGAGAAGTGACGCATACATTAAATGAGCAATTTCATCAGCTTTACAATGTTTGAGCATGCACATTTTCACTCAAAAATTGTATCTTCATTTGAAGTGAAAAACAGATAAAGCTGAGAATCAAGAATGCATGTGTTTTCCTCTTAATATCAAAGAAATGACAAACTTACAGTATATTGAAAAAGAAATGATACCAGATGACAAAATTTAAAAGAATTAGACTACAAACGTAGGCTTTAATAAAATGATGTAACAAAAAGAGCATTTGTGAAAAACAAAATAACTGAACATTTTGAAGCACATTTACCTGCATGAATCCAGAAAACATAATGACCAATGCTATGATGCCAAAATACAGAGCAAATTTCGCCATCTCATCCTCAAATTCTGAGGGCGTGATTGTGCTGTTTACAGACTCGTAAGCAACTAATTCGTCTGTGAGTTCTCCAAAGACAAGCATGAGGGCGGGCCAGCCAGCGCCGACAGCAAGAGAGAATATCGAACCGATGATCATTAACATAACATCTTGACATTTGGCATATCGAAACTGAAAAAAAGAAAAACTGATTCAATATCTGTTTTACCCAAGTTGGTTTATTATTGCAAATAATAAGTATTTCCCCAAATACTTTGCGATTCAATTGGTTATGAGATAGGAACTTGAAATACAATTTAATATCAATATGAAGAAATGATGAAGAATGGTATTATTAAATATGCAATGATTACATGTCAAAGGTCAATGATCTGCATTTTACAGTATGATGGTCATTCCTTAGCTAGAGACAGTTTGAAGTACACCGTTATAGTCTATGCTAGAAATGTAAACAGAAACAAACAAAAAAAGTGCAACAAAATATTCAGCAAATTTTGATAACCCCACACAAACTGTTATTTCCACCAACAGTGAAGAATCACCACTTACAGGTAAGAAAAAAATGTAAAAACACAGTATGAATTGTGCTGTATGCCAAACCAATTTAATATATTTAAGAAATTAAGTTATGAAGTCAACTACCGATATTCATTAATATAATATTTCATGATAGCGAACGTTCTGAGTGATTTCATACAGGCTTTAAAAATGTTTTTGAGGCAAATTTTTTCAAAGCCTGTTTTTGTTTGTTTTTAGAATTTATAGGATAAACAAGCTCTATATTTTTAAGAGGCAATTTTCAAAAAAGTATGGTTTCATACATTTGAATTTCAAATTAATCATATTTACTTTGTATTAGTTAGCACTCAACTATTTATGACAAAATAAAAATTTCACAGCCATATATCTGACTACTATAAAGAGATTCATTTGTGATAACACTTCTTATGCAGACACTTTATGGAAGCTTGGCAACCTCCTGACAGGCCAAATAAACACACTTAACTAATCTAGCATACAATATAATTTGTCAACAGTGACCCCTTTCAACTTTGTATCACGTGCGGGCTACGGCTGAGGTGATTACTCTACGTGAGCTCAAAAGCTAGTTTTAATCACCTGTAAACCTTCCCATTATTAGAAAGTTTGTTGAACTGGAGACCACAGGTTTTTCTCTGTCCTCCATGCATGTGTCCTCCATGCATGGAAAAACAAACTGAATGAACATAGCATTCCATGACAATTCAGTAGCAACAATAATTCATACTTTAGCCTGATTTTTTATGATGTATGAAGGCCGATCTCACTAAAAATTGTTATAAATAAAGTTTGTTATAGACTTTTAAAAATCCTTGACTGTAGTGGTATAAAAAATGTTGGGAATTCTATTAGTGTATAAGCTTTTTGGTATTTGATACTTAAATTATTATCATTATTATTGTATACTGTATTAAATGTGAGTCAAACATTGAGTAAACACAAAGTTATGTCTGAAATAGTTAAAATGTGCTCCAGCTATCTCCCCCACCCTCCCCAGGCCCTGTTGGACAGGTCAAGCCTTCTGTCAGTCACAGCTCATCAGACCTTTTCATTTTTTTTGTTTTTTGCCATAGTACTGTGTGGTTTAGCCCCCTGGGCCTAACCTGGACCCTGCTGGCCTTCACCGGAAATTATCAAACCCCTGTCAGAAAGCTTAACCCTACCTAGGCCTATGTTTAACTATAAGTGAATATTACTTTAAATATACAAATTAAGCAATTCAAATATTGAATTTAATTTTCCATTTTTTTAGCTCATGACAAATATTATATCTTTAATGATACCGATTGTTTCCTGTTCTGGTCTTATACTGCTTTTTAATTGATTCTGTCGTTTCTTCAACTACAATGCTACATTATAAAGTTATATTATATAGTTATAACTGAATATTTTCACAATTTGTACATATTTGTTAAGGTTGAACTTTTGAACAAATATATATAGACCCTACTATGAAACTGAATGACTAAAAGTGATACAATTTTGATCTAGAATATTTTTTATTCTTCAATTTTTTTCTGTCTACATCCTGCAGTTGTATGTTTTGGTTTAGTAAGTACCCATGAGAAATAATGCTTAAAAGACAGAGAATAATAATTAAAAAAAATAGATCATGGTTGCATTAATTAATTTGAAAGAAAAAGATAAAGCACATACCAAGTTAAGAAGAGATATCATCTCAACTTCTTTTTCTTTCTCCTTCTCCTCCCCACTAAACAAAGGAAAATGGTTGAAAATGGAAATTAGGGGTCAGAAAACACAGCAAATAAATAAAGATCTAAAAAAATAAATATCCTATATTTAATAAACAGACAAAAACAAAATTGTATTTTCATTGAAAATCATTAATGACCAGCAATAAAATAAAATACAAATCAAAATGCAACTTACTCCTTAATTTCTACATCTGCGTCATCAAATTGATGGTCATCTTTTGTGTGTCCATTGGTATATTTCTTATCTTCATTGTGTTTCCCATTTTGATGAACTGCTCCATTCTGCTTGTTCAACTCTGACTGCATTTTCTCATCATCTTCATTAACATCCATTTTACACTAGTCTAAAAACAAAATTATGAAAAGAATTATTTCTTTAAAATTTGTACCAGGCTACACCGAACTGAAAGATCATAATAGAATCCTGGATATGAATCATGCTTACATGGAAAATCATTTTACATTCAATTACAATTTGAAGAGGAAAATAAATGAGTATCAAAATAATAATGTTTTTGAAGGCCAATAAAACCCAGTGTCAGACTTACTTCCTTCCATGAGGGTCCTATAAATTCAATCTTCAATTCAAATTCAACCTTTAAATCAAGTTACTAAAGGCAATATAATTTTCATAGCTTAAATTGCTTAGCTAGAGAGCCATTAAGTCCCGTAAACTTTAACTTAAACATGAACTTGTTTTGCAGTGTCCTCAAGTTTCACTCATGAGGCTTTAAGAGAATGTTGGTGAGTCATTTGGGTATAAAACTTCCAGCAATTAAATAATAGCATAATTTGGAATTGGTTATGAGAAAATCATTAATAGGTATGCCAAGATTAACATCTCTATCACAACTCTTTTGTATAGTGACTGATACATACCTGTAGCACAAAATTCTCTGAAAACATTAGATAGCAACCCACTTTCAGATTCCCTATTCTTTGGCTGCTCAAAGCGTAAATACGCTGATTGTATTTCTACAGTCAACCTCGAACACAAAGTGGCTGTTGTAAAATAGTTTCGACTTTTATTTACTCAGCAAAGTACACAAGGCTTTTGTTATCGTCGATAATTAATGCTCTGTTTTATAGTATGGAAAATATTTACTACACTTGTAACTTTGAAATGTTTAATGTAAAACAATAAAACAATTACGAAATTTCAACTTATAGATGTACAGTAGACTTGAGTGAGGTTGACTGAGTAAATGATACTGTAATTAAAAAAAATGAATTTTGTATGTCCTCACCTCCTTGCAAAGAGGCTGAAAACCAACTCGAAAAGGAAAGAAGCAACTCGTAATTTTTGACACCATGGAACTTTTGTTTATTAACTGGTACGTTTTATTAATGTGAGCTATGTTCCTGCCTAATTTTAATTATCCTTGGAGAGACTGCAACCATGAGAGTAGATTCTAGGTTTTGGGGTTAACAATCAATTTCTAGCCTTCGTTTTCATAGCTATGTCTGGGTGTTGTGAGTTAAATCCTTTGTGATTTCTATATATAAATGATTTTCATTTTCACTGTGGCAATTCTTGTTTCCCTTATTCTTTTCACAATTTTTCTTATTCCTTTATCGTCTTCGTGTTTGTGCTGTCTTTTTTATATCCAGATTTCTATTTTTGTATTTATATTGTAATGAGCGAGCCCTTGTAGAGGTGTTTGTCACCTGTTGACTCCTCTCCTTCACTTTTGTTAGTTAATCAAAAAAATAAATAAATGAAGTAGGACGGCTGTGTAGAAGAATTTGATACTATACTATGAAATGCACTTTACCAAAATCTTTCTTTTTTTTTTATAGGTCAAAAACAGTTTCGCGACCATCTGAAATATTTTGGCTACACAAATTTGGGCCGTGACTGATAGTTTAAGAAGCAGGGTGCTAAATCACCCATCTTATGACCCAATTATAATGTGTATTTTCAAATCCTAAATACTAATAAATATATTTTTATGAAATGGTTAAAAGTACAGTAGTATGATAGGCCCATACAAAGATGGAAAAAAGTTGAAACATTGGTTAAGGTTTATGTAGGGGGAAATTTTTCCCATCTGGACCCAGCTGGATCTTAGATTTATACCCCAATAGGTGGGTTTCAAAAATTTTTTCCATCACCATCCATGTTCATAGGGTAGTGTTTAAGGCTGACGAAGGAATTTAATACATTTAATTTGGGCTTCAAAATTGTCTTGTAAATGTATATCTTGTGAACACAGCTATAACTCGAAATAGTTTCCACAAATAAGTAAAGACATCAACATAAATTCTAGGCTAATGAAGTCACAACAAAATCATAGTGTTGAGCTGTGGGTTTATATAGCAGTGGGCAGTGGACCAACCAGAATTTGGATAATGCAGATTTAGAAATTTTATCCCAGGGTTGACAAGTCTCCTCTTGGTCATGAGTGCAAATCTATTTTTGTAGACTTACAGTAAAGCCAATTATTTACTGTTGGTTGACTATGAGAAATGGGACAATGACACTTGTTCAACAATTTCTATTGATATAACCGAAGTGACTCATTTTCACATGATTTTAATCAAAAGAAAATTGTCAAGCCATATCAACTGATATTTTATGGTCTTTGTAAAAAATCTATCAATTCATCATCTCGGCATACCTATTGAAATATTATCTGTACACTTCCTATGATGCATTATAACCCTTTGTCCTACTTTTTTGTACTTAAAGTTTTTGTAAGTGAAAAAAAAATGATGTAAAGTTTTTGTAAGTTTACATCATTTTTTTTAGTTATTACTATATTTGTCCTTTAATTTTTCATCCAAATTTCCTTCACTACTTTTTACTTGACATATTGCATAATTAATTATTTCATTATCAGTGTCTACTTAATGGTTCACCTTCATTAATATTTTCCACACCAAAAAAAATGTTTTGAATTATTTTAATCAGACTATTTTTGTATTAGTAATAGGCCTATTATTTATATTGCAATATTCCCATGGTATGAACCCACCCTTTTGAACACAAAATTAGACCATTTTATTTATTGAAATTTTTTGTTGGGATGGAAGGTGGGACAGGCTTATTTCCAGGTAATGCCCTTTAAGATAGACTGCTGTTCCTTTTTAAATTGCCAGAATTCCCTATCATTTTCAGAGATTGTAGTGAAGGTAATTATTGAGCCGAATTCAAAGCCAATCACTTTTTTGTCTTATTTTTAAAATAAGAAATTTGTCTTTTTTGCAACAGCTGGGTTATTTAAGCTGACATCCAGTTGTTCTGCACAAAAGAAAAAAAAATACTATATGTATTACTGTGGAAACCAACCATGGTCACTACCAGGGGCAGACGCAGGGGTGTTGCCTGGGCAACACCCTTTATTTCATATCGTTGACAAAAATATATATAATATTAAGGAAACACACAACTTGTAAAAATGCATTCAATTTTATTATAACAATAGTATTCGTGATTTTACCTTGTATCATTTTGACATAAGTTGACTAAATAAGGCCTAAATTAAAATTCAAAGTGTATTACAGAATTATGTTTGGCCATTATGTTAATTATAGCTTTCGGTAGATTTCCTGTCAATTTACAATCAAGCAATATTGGGGAGGGACAGCCTGATTTTATGCTCCAAAACCAGACATCCATTCGTAGTGGACTAATTATTTCCTGGTGTTAATTTGCCTTTTTATTTTCCATATATTTCCTTTAGTTTATTCATGTCCAGGGAGTGGCTACCCTGCTTTCACAAATTGTGTTTTACATGTACAGCATTAAGATTGAACGGCGAGTTCTCAATTCTTACCGTCTTTTTTGTGCTGTTTTGATTTTTTTGGTTACTAATAATTTTGTTTCTTATAGTTTTAGTGTGGATGCACCATTGATGTGATGTGTTGGTCTGAGGCATTGCCCTTTAACCTGGAGGCATTTTAGAAAATTTTTTTTTTTTTTGCACATCACAATTTAATGCATAAATATAATATTTTTGTTTGCTCAAAACCACTAAATGTACTACTGTTTCCCTATAATAGTGTAACGATAACATTTGGTCCTGGAAGCATTTGAATAAGATAATCTTCATTGTCGGAGGCACAAAAAATTTGTTTCCAGGCGCCGCTGTTATAAAAGTATTTTCCAAATAAATATTATTATTATAGAAAAGCTTATGACCATGGAGGTATAATAAATGTTGTATACATCCATGGTCAGACTACTGCACATAGCACACAGGACCAATGGCTTCAAGACTCACCTGAAGAATGTGGTAATGTAATGAGAGCAAGTGGCTTACTTAAGTAAGTACAGTTATTAGCAGACAGGATGGAATGAGGCTTTATAACTACATCTCATAATATATGGCTTAGGGAGTAGAGTCTTCTGATGTTAACCAAGATATCCACTCCAGTGGCTATTGTCCAAACAAATCTAATGATACCATCATCATACAATATTTGTCTTCCTATTTCATTATTTCATTAATGGTAAGACTCCTAATGATTAGCAGTAACATGTTTATCTTGTGGCACTGTTGTACAGTTCTATAAGATGAGAAAAATAATGGAATCATTAAAAACTTATCTATTTATTTGTGGATCTCTGTAGACCTTTTTGATTTGGCAGGGTTCTAAATATTTCTTGCGGACACCTAAAGGGGCCTGTGCACTCCAGAAAATTTGTCTCAGAACAGCTTAAAACTGGACCATAAGGTCTAATAAAAAATTATTAGTTTATGACCCTTGCATGCATGTCTTCTATGGTATTTAAAAAAATATGTTTTTGAACTATGGTATTTTAAAAAAATATGTTTTTTAATTTTTTTTTTTTTTAATTTTTTTTTTTTTAAATTTTTTTTAGGTTAATACTTAGTAGTAGATATTATTTGTATTATCTCAAATAAGTTTTAATTTGAATATTAATGCACCAGCAAAGCAGCTAAATGGTGATATTTGGCTTTAGCAAAATATAAAATAAAAAGCCTCCCTCCCTCATCACTTTTCCAGCCTAGATAGGGTGACAAACTAATACATTTTTTTGCAGAGCCTAATCTTCTTGGGACTCACACAGGCTACTAAAAATTGGCGTTTTTTCCCCTCTCAATACTCTAGCACCACTACAGTCCTGCTAGAGCATTGAAGTGCCAAGTGACTTTCACTGGATAGAAGGCTCAAACTTTTATTAATAAATAAAAATATTTTAAGTCTAAAAACAATTAACTTTAAGTAACTTTAAATTATAAATTCAATAGTAAAAACTGATCATAAAGTTCAGTTTGTTTAAAGATTTGGTGGAATTCTATTCTATACAAGAAAGTTAAATAACAAATTTAATAGAGCTATGGATGGATACAAACACATGATAAATATTGAAAATTTAAAATCAGTTAACCAAACAAAACTCACCGATTTCTTCCAAATTATTATCACAGGCAAGTGTCCTTACAGTGCTTCGCTAACAACAATCAATGTGTTTAAGGTGAACTATTGCAGAATTCTCTTATAAATAAGTTTTATCTCAACACTACACTACTTAAAAAGATTATTAAACCAGGATGTAAAGTCTTTGCCCTGTATGGTGCAATAACGTTAATTCTGAAATAAGCCAATAATTTTATAAACTTCTCATGTGATCAGATAAGTAAGTAATATTTATTGCTTTCCATGAAGTAATTAAAAAGAAAGGACAAAACATGATTAAGAAGGTAAGATTTTTTTTTTATTTCTTTAGAGGAGGGTGAAAAAAAAATGATCTACTGTATTTGTCATTACTAAATGAATCTGCCAAAGGCTGGGATGGTTGATAAAAAACAATGTGTTCATTCAAAAAAAAAAAACACATGAGTGTTTGACGTAATTAAAGGCACTTTTGCCCTTCGCTTAAGACCCTATTGCTTAGTCATATAAAGATTGTCGGGATGATGTAAAAAGTTCAGCATCAGATAAAAAATATATAATTTTTACTTAATTGTGAAAAATACATTAATACATTTTTTTTATCAAAAGAATTTATATTGGTGTCATGTAGGATGAAAAATTATATATTATTTTAATCATTTACTGAATTACTTAGTTTATGTTTAGTCTTTTATCAAAAAATTAGAATGCGAAAATAAATTGCCTGTAAAATGTAATTATGCAATAAAACATTTAAAAAAAATGAACAATTGTTTAAAGCCCTGTCCAGACTATCAAATTTCATTTGACAAAAACATGTGACATGCCTAAATATGGTTATGATGATGTCACATCATGACCATATATAGGCACATCATGACCATATATGGGTATACAACAGTTTTTTGTCAAGGAAAATTTGATAGTGTGGACAAAGCTTTAATATCAAATTTTATGTGACAATATACATATTTGGGCATATGACATCATCATGCCCATATATAGGCGCATCACACAAATAACTGTAAGCTGTTACAAAAGATTTTATAATCGCATCATCCTTCTGACTCACATACAGCTAGATGTAATATTCATTAAATTTGAAAAATTATAATTTATTTTGGTTGCACAATTAACGCAGTACAGTACTGTGAAGTCTTAAGTGGTTTTGAGATGATTTAGTTTCAACATGCCATTTAAAGAATGTTGAGAATTTGTAAACATTATTAATCATTGAGGTTTTAATGAATAACTCCAATTGGCTGCAAGGCAACATGTGATCGGTTACATGCCAACTGTCCACATAACTATGACCTGAGTATTGACCAAGGCACAGAGGTCAACTTTGTCCTAAATGCACTTTTGAAATGGGATAGGCTTTACATTTGTTGAAGCCCTGTGGTCTTTTTAACAAATAAAAAAATTCACCATCACATGACTTGCCTTTTTAATTTGTATTGATTGATAATAGCACATTTCCCTAGCAATCAAAGCACTTCACAAAGGATCAAACCACACATCAATCTGGTTTGTTAACACCTCAATATACAAACAAGTCCACCCCAAAACCAGACCAAATTTTGTGTTAAATTATTAAAAATGGGCATGCTGTTTTAATGAGGAACAATTAAATTAATGTTATTATATTGTTTGTAATATTTACATGATACTGCACATTGATAGGATATTCATCACATTAATGAATGGGCCTACATTTGATAGAAAAAAACAAGTGAAACTGAAACATCAATTACAGCACATCATTTACTGCAGTGTAATCACTTTGGTAACAAAATGTAAAATATGCAAATTTTATAGGTTGGTATATGTATAAGTATGAAGCTTCAGATTTTACTCATGTTAATGCTGAACTGTTTCTCACACTATAAATAAAACAGCATTCTACAGTACATTATTCCCAACTGTAAATTGCCATAGTCAAATACTCTCCACAATTCAGAGATAAAAACCATAATTTTATTCAAAGTTATGGATCTCAAAAATGTTGATCTTGTATTAACTGGCATAATGTTTCTTTTTTTTTCAAGAATATAAATTTCTACATAACAATTTAACAGTTCAAAGCACTTGAATCTGTGTAAATATTTGAATACAGTACCAACTGTTAAATGATATTTTTTCTCATTTCATTTCATTTTATTAAATATCAAAATCGCAGTTGAGGACTGAATTAAATGATACTTACAATAATACATAATGGTAATATAAAAACATCAAAGGAAAGTAAAAAATATCAAAGGATTAATTATTATTTAACAATACACATACTGCACAGACATTCAGAAAACGATTAAAAACATTAAAAATCAACACAGTATCAAGAATAAAATAGTAGCATATAATATAAATCAAGAGGATTAACACCGTTAAATTATATATAAATCATCAAAGAAGCGTAAACACAGTGTTCGAATATTGAAGACATAATGATTTATATTATACATGAACTACTATTTGTTTCCATCCGTACATATTGTGTAATAGAGTGTATGCGACGGTTATTTTAATCTGTTATGATGCTCGTCTTGACAGCGAGAGGTCACAGGTGCAAATCCCGTCTGAGGCATTTTATTACACAATTTTTTATTTATTTATAAGACAACATTCATTGTGAGCTATGCTACACGATGTATTATCATTCTCTATTTGAAATCTTTGTAAATATAAACACTGTAGTTCAGCTTTTTCGTTTTTATTACATGATTGTCAATATACCATCAGAGGCGGCACCAGGGATTCCCTGATGAGTGGTCCAAGCTCCTCGATAAGGTGTCCACACCACCCTCCACCCCCACCCATCAGGGAAAAAATTGTGTTGATATGGTATTCTTTATTTAAAAAGGATAATTTGAGAGAAAACCATTCAAGTTAAGAGGGCCCCTGCTGTCGGGGGTACTAACCACCTGGGGAAGATCTAGCGCTGCCACTGCAACCCATAAGATGTGTATAAGAGACAGTCTTATTATGAGAGCAACCTATAGGGCGATAGGCCTAAAGAGGAAATATTGGTACCAGACATATTTTGAAAAAAGAGCACATTGGGGTTTAAAAAAAACTCAAAACTATAAATTTAATGCGACACCTGTGTAAAAGGCCAGAGTTGGTTAGAATATAAAACACT
Source organism: Anneissia japonica (assembly GCF_011630105.1). Classification (NCBI taxonomy): domain Eukaryota; kingdom Metazoa; phylum Echinodermata; class Crinoidea; order Comatulida; family Comatulidae; genus Anneissia; species Anneissia japonica. The sequence continues at coordinate 173,596 of NW_022682882.1, read as the reverse complement.
TTCACCTTCTATAATTAAATTGTTTTTTGAAATTTATGACACAAGTGGCAGCTAAACCGCGACATGTTGGCCTTTCCAGCCGTACCCCGTTTACAAGCCAAGAAGTAAGTGTTACTAATGAATAGGCTATAATTGCTTATGGTAAACTTTTATCATTTATTTAAATCTTTAAAAAATAAAATTGTTAAACTTTTTAATGTTTTTATACTTTAAAATTTTACACGTTAAAGCATGTATCTTATCGTCTATTTTTGCTAATAAAATCCTTGTCGTTTTCTGATTTTTTACTCCTTTATTATTCAACTTTCTTTTATAAGGGTGGCTCTCACAGCGAGCCTAACTCAAAGAGGCCCTCATAACAAATACAAAACATATGCAGTAACAGGAATAAAATACAGATAGCACAATGATAAAATATATTCCCTGTCTCTTATACACATCTAGATGTGTATAAGAGACAGTATATATACAGGTAAGGTCTTGCGTTAACATAATACGCGGCATATCGTATCAAATTAACCAACAACCGTATGAATCAGAATTAGAATAACTATATTATATCCAAAAGAAGAAATTGCTTTATGCTTGTTTACATGTTCTTTATTTTGGCCTGAATTACTGGTAAACCTAACATACAGTAAAAGCATCTAATCGAACAAAAAGTGGCCAATCAGAACAGGGCCAGGAATACGCACATGTCCCACTCAGGCACGTGTTTTACGTGCCCGTATACAATGTCGATTTGTCGGACAATATCCGGTGGCGGAGCGTAGCGGGACGGTTCATATTCAGCGAAGTTAATCTTTCAAGTATTTAAGTGCCAATCGCTCGCCTGTTTGATGTTTAATTTCTTCTTAAAATAAGCATGAAGTAAACGTGATGCGCAATCAATACCGTATTAATCATGTGATATTTATTATGCAGAGAGACACGTGACGTGCCAATCAATAAACAAAGGTGTAAAATCAATATAGTCCACCAATAAAACGCTTCCGTGCTAAATAAATAATTTTTGTTTTGACGAGAACACATCACTGGCGGTTTAAATCACACATCATGATGAAGGCAGATAATAATGTATTTGTAAAATCGCTATAGGCCTACGATCGCCGACAGCTGCGACGCTTATTAGTACTCGGTCAGAGGGAGCGTTTCTGATTACGTAAAGGAATTCAGCGAACCTGTCGAAAGTGATGTTCACTGTTACACCAAAGTGGTGCTCATAAACCGATAAATGTAGGCTCTAATATTAACATGTCTTAATAATGACATGTGGCGGTATTATATATATTATCCTACCAACCAGTATACCGGTACCGAAACTTGTAGGCCTACCGCGCCTTTTGCCAAGGGATACAAGGCCGCAGTACACGACATTTTATTCACAAAAATATAGTGACTATAAATATCTCTAATATAATAAAAATAAGAGAATTTTGGTATGCTTAACAAATAAAAAATTAATACAATATACTTAGGAGACTTAAACTCCCATCGGATCCGAGCGGAAGTTCGGACGGCCGCCGTTTCCGATGCTTGAACGCCAGCGTCAGCGTCCCTGTGACTGATTCGATTAAGATCAGTTGTATCCCACGATTCGGATTCGCTGTAAATGGACTTTAGTTTTTATACAGAGCAAAATCATAATAGGCATGTAGGCCTACATTAAAGGCCGAAATAATATATTATTACAAATCTGATAAATAAATAAGTCAATAAAATATGCTCCATGAGTTACTGAATTTTCCATAATTTTATTGGAATTGGTTTTAAATTGACTTGTTGACGATGAAGTTAAACAAGGATTTATAATTTTAAAGCAAGGCCTCGTGAGATATCTAGCTGAAAAATTACATTTAAAAAAAAATGCTTTGCTTATCACGTAAATTAGGACACGTTGTCCATCTAAGATATAGGCCTAGAAGTGTTAATAAGTTTAATGATCGTAATTAATAGATTTATTCATCATAAAATCCAACGACAATACTTTACGTTACAAAACTGGATAAAGCTCGATCATACTTGCTCATCTTGAAAAGACGGGATTAAGATAGCTCAATCCCGTCTTTCCTCGTGACACTGGATTACAAAGAATCAATAACGATTGTAATACATTGTAAGGATATAAGAAAGGACATGTCTATTATAATTTTTTTTATCATAAAACCACAGAATTTATTAAATGGCTTTATACTATATGACTCTCTGTAGGCCTACCGGTACCATTTTTATGGATGTAAAGGTGCGTTCTCAGAATCCAAACCAACCACGAATCTGCGACAGTGGTAGCTTCAGAGGTTGGTTGACAGAGCGGCCCAACATTCCAACAGGGGTGGTGCCGGAATTGGTCGGGGCTCGAAAAGATTGTGCAGGATAGCTAAAAATTGTGCTTTTAGAACACAGTATTGAGGGGGACTGGCAATCACAATAACTTAAATAGTCCACCGAACACACGTGACGTCAACGGGGGGAGGGGGGAGCGAACCCTGCCTCCGCAGGGTTTTTGTAGTCCATTCTGACTTAGCTTGAACAGAATCGTCTTATTATGAGAGCAACCTATAGGGCGATAGGCCTAAAGAGGAAATATTGGTACCAGACATATTTTGAAAAAAGAGCACATTGGGGTTTAAAAAAAACTCAAAACTATAAATTTAATGCGACACCTGTGTAAAAGGCCAGAGTTGGTTAGAATATAAAACACTTTCACCTTCTATAATTAAATTGTTTTTTGAAATTTATGACACAAGTGGCAGCTAAACCGCGACATGTTGGCCTTTCCAGCCGTACCCCGTTTACAAGCCAAGAAGTAAGTGTTACTAATGAATAGGCTATAATTGCTTATGGTAAACTTTTATCATTTATTTAAATCTTTAAAAAATAAAATTGTTAAACTTTTTAATGTTTTTATACTTTAAAATTTTACACGTTAAAGCATGTATCTTATCGTCTATTTTTGCTAATAAAATCCTTGTCGTTTTCTGATTTTTTACTCCTTTATTATTCAACTTTCTTTTATAAGGGTGGCTCTCACAGCGAGCCTAACTCAAAGAGGCCCTCATAACAAATACAAAACATATGCAGTAACAGGAATAAAATACAGATAGCACAATGATAAAATATATTCCTGTGTTTTGTATTCTCTGTTTTAATGCAAGGACTAATAAGGCCTTTTTTCCCTAACTTTTCGTGGGTCATCCTCAGATCATGTCTTTGTTTTCTCTGTCATCGTTTACTTTGTATTTTTGTATTTACGGATACTGATATCATTTAATCAAATTTTGAAGTTTTCAATAATTAACGAGTGTATCAATAACCCGAATGTCTACCGTGCCACAGCCAATCATTATAGAATGATCAGGGTGATTTCAGACGCGTTCACGCGATGGGATCCCTAGAGGGCGCTATTTTAACTAAGTACTACAGTACTACTAAGTATAATGTAGTCTTGACTTAAGCGTGCATTATTTGAAATAACTATTTGTATACATTTCAATATGCAATTTAAAACAAATTACAACTATAACAAACGACATTGGGTTCTTATTCTATATTTATTTTATTTTCTATCTTCTCATCTACGCAACTTCGCAAGAATCTCACTCAAGTTAAACGAATTTGTTTTTTCTTAAATAATTTATTTCTTTCTGGGCTTGTTACTTTGATGATATTTAACTATTGTTTGTGTAAATGTTATATTGTTTATTTCTTTGTAAATATAAACACTGTAGTTCAGCTTTTTCGTTTTTATTACATGATTGTCAATATACTATCAGAGGCGGCACCAGGGATTCCCTGATGAGTGGTCCAAGCTCCTTGATAAGGTGTCCACACCACCCTCTATTCTTTATTTAAAAAGGATAATTTGAGAGAAAACCATTCAAGTTAAGAGGGCCCCTGCTGTCGGGGGTACTAACCACCTGGGGAAGATCTAGCGCTGCCACTGCAACCCATATGATCGTAAGAGTATACAACACCTCAAACTGCTGCACTAAACATCCCTAAAATTTGACAGCTTAGTGCATACCTAAATTGCAGGCGGTCGAGATTTCATTTTTCCCTGATGTACTTGCAGGAAATTGCCCTACAGGGGGTCTAAGATAGGGGAGGCCAGAGATCCCCGAAGAGGATCCTTTGCCCCCACCCCACCTGCTAGCGCCGCCCCTGTATACCATACAAATGAATTAATTAGTTATTGCAAATTGGATCATGATGTTAACAAAATTTTCAAAAAATCTTTATGTTCAAAATCATCTGAACATAAAATAATAATCAAACAACATCAGGATTATTATTATCATTTTCCTAATGAAAGTTACAGTCCTTTAACCTGTTGAATCAAAGGTCATAGTTGATGTTGTCATCATTTCCCGAATTATATTTATCGATAACGTGATGTCTTCAAAATTCAATCTCTGTAGAGGGCAGCAAACACAGACTATAACCTTGATTGTGGTGCCAGTGGACCTTCCCATTTCTCACCTAATTGAAAAAAAATAAAACAATCATGACAAAATAATATAGTTTACTTTCATATTCCCAGACCCTTTTAATTCTGGACTACTTATTCAAAGTACCAAACGTCTTTGATCCTTTAACCGAAAGCTAACACTCAAATTGCAGACCAAATCCAGAGGCCACTCTATTTTTTTCAGGTCTCAAATGTGGTCTAGAATTGGAGGGTAAATTTTTTAACTATCAAGATATGAATTTTATACTGTCTACTGTCTACTGTCATTTGTTTTTGAAGTCTATCAAAATTCTTTTAATGTACTCACCTAGTACATGAGCTAATAGAGGGATGCGATCAGCTCCCCAGAACGTCTTCACCTCCCCGTTGACGTGAGCCAATATCCATGGAGATCCAAATGCCTGAAATAGTGTGTGGTCACACAGAGACAATTTCTAATTATAGGAGCAATGTAGTAAACATTTTCTGAATGAAACTCAATTTAGTAATCACTTACGCCACTTTCTAGTGCAATGCCAGTTACCGTCTGCAACTTCTCTTTAACTGATGGATCTTTGACCTTTGACATGAAGTTTCTAGCAACATCCTCAGAAATACCAGAAGCTTTGGCTGCCTATAAGAACACAAAATTGAAAAAAATTAGCACTCCTACTCTAATAATCTAAATAAATTAACATAGTGAGTGTGTAAAATATAGTGGCAGTCTTATGACTTTAGGTTTTACACTTTTTAATTACATATTCAACAAGGTTGTTATTATTACCACTATTATTCCTTATTTCGGTAATAATGGTAAATTAACATAAGTATAAAATACATCAATAATACAATATGGTTTGATTTTACACAATTTACACAATAATAATTATCCAATGTTATAAGAAAAACAAACATGTTTGCTGCCCTCTATTGACTGTATACATTTTAGCAAAGATCTTATAAACACAAGATGGCGTTCTCCGCGATTTACGCATAACAAATAAAAGCGTCGATTTGGCACAGAAAAGTAATCACTTTTGGGAGAGGGTGTCCTTGCCATGGATCAGAGATAGGGTGTTCGTGTTATTCCAAAGTTCGTTACCAAGTACGTTAATTGTTCTAAAGAGAGGGCGCATTGTAAATTGGACGCTTCTAATTGTTATGTGTAAAACGTAAAGTCGCGCAGCGTATGCTATGGTCAAAGTAGTCAAAGTTGAAAAGTTTTCACTTTGCAAAAGGGTGCCGTACAATTCGTTATTACAGAATTTTCACGCGGAAATCGCAGAGAACATTATCTTATGTTTATAAGATATTTGATTTATTTTAGCTAAACTCTTATTAAACAAGGTAGCGCACTTTTCGATTTCTGCATGCAAATTCTGTAACAACGCAGTGCAGGATGCCCTTTTGCAAAAAGTTTCTTTTTACTGAACATTATGCTTCTATTTGTTATGCCCAAAACTGTGGAAAGTGCTATATTGTTATTTAAAGATCTTTGATTTTGGGTTGTGATAAAATTGATGGCAATTACAATTAGATATCTATTTAGTAAGAAGTTTGAGAAGACATTCAACAGAGGCTACTAATGACTAGGGGAGGCTTAACTACTTTATAATCAAATTAAAAATTGGTGATTGCAACCTCAAGCACACTCTCTGGTTCTGTAATGTCTTCACCCTGCAAAGAATATGAAAATTTTATTTGTATTAAATCTATGTCACTACAGTATTCATCACCAATCCTTACGATCATTATAATAATTTTTATATTCATCATAATATAATGATAACCATCATCATCTTTAACATCAGCACATCATAAACTCTGGTAAATCATCATCACTTTATAATTATCATCGCCATCTGAACAGCCATAATAAATAATACAAACGTAATGCCGTCACTAAGTCATCTGCGCATTTTCCTCGTTGTGTCGCGTCATCACGCAAATCAAAAGCTCCCTATTAACAACTCTTGAAAGTTTTTCATTGTAACCTTTGACCAGATTCTAAGCCACAACTGTCTTGATACTTCTTCCAAGTCCTCAGGTTGTTCCTCCTTCACTACTGTCAAAAACCGTTGTGCCGTCAACGATCCTATAACAAATAAGAGAAAGGCAATAAGTATAGAAACAATAAAAAAAAGAGTACTGTACTGTAAACATTAGAAGCAACACTAGGTATAAACACAATAATTTAATCCATTGCTTCTGTACACACTGATAAAAAAAATATGATAACTTATGTATACAAAATGCCATTCAAATCCAAAAAACATTCATACCGTAGCCAGGATTTTCAAACAGTGTGGAACAATATCAAATAATTTAAATTAAATTAAAATAATGTGGACCCATTTTCTTAAAACTAGTCCTATTTTACGCGAATGTATTAATATTCTGCACCCATTTTCTTAAAAATTGACCCATTTTTTTACATGAGAAATCTGGACCATTGTTTGTGGACTCTATAGAAAAACTGTGTGGGACTGTCCCAATAGCAGGCAAAGGCATTGATTCAAGGTAAATCAATGCAAACAGACTTGTCGTAAAATCATTTTAACGTAAACAGACTAAACGAAACTTGGTTAGAAACCAGCATTCTGGTGAGTCTACATAAAAATGTCAATCACTAAAGCTATGTACACTATATATAGTGTGTTATTATATATGATTTAATAATAACAATAATTGTCAACTTATGATTTGTCCATATATGGGAGCAATTACACTGCCTAATCACTTTTGGGTAGTGTGAAAAACTTTATAGTGGTGATAGAGCTTAACACTCACTTTGTTCAAAGAATGCCGGTGTGGATGTTGAGATTGGCACTCCGGTGTAATCCCGCATATTTCCCAAGTCCTGCATCATGTACATTGCTTTCATTGGATTCAGGCCCGGAGGCTTATTATCTTTAAGACAAAATCATAAGCAAGAATACTGATCAAAGATTCAATATATAAAAAAAAAACGCATTACTTGGTCTCTAGTGTATCACAATTAAATAATTTCTTCGTAACATCTGAAATTGGAGGTCTGACTAAGAGGTATAAGGACCATTTTTTTTAGAATGCCTGCTGAGTGTAAGATTAGTTAAGGCATAGTTGTTAAGGCCACACATAACTACTTGCCAGCATATCCACAACACCAAGGGGCTCAGACTGTAGGGTAATGCCTGTGTGGGAAATACATAATCCATGCAAATATTAGGCCTAAAAATCCATCCGCAGATTTAAAAAATAAGGGCCGATTTCTGTGCAGATTTTTACTAAAAATTTGGCTTTGATATTAATACTGTATTCTCAATGTGTAATGCAGCAGATATGATTCTGCGTACTTGTTTTCCGAGCAATTTCCAGCGCAAATTTGAGCTAGTTTTTGAGGTATCATCTGCACAATTGAAATACTTTACAGTATGGCAAGGGGGTAGATTGTATCAAGAGCATTTCATTTAAAAATGTATCTCAGAAAAGTTTTGTTGTTAGTTTTGTAAAATTTGCAAGAGTTTGTAAAATTATTACGGTATTAGCTGAATGCACAGTGGGAAAGCGAAGTGCGCTTGAATATGGAACGAGGAGATAAAATGTTATTTTGATTCATTTGGGCAAAAGTGTAATAATTTTAAGGATATATTTTTAGTGTAAACACAAAAAATACAAAGACTGTGTGCACGTTGAGAATGTATTGGTACTGTAGTCAATTCGGTAATCAAACATTTTTTCAGATGTGTTTTATATTTATAATTGAGGGCCCCTGAACACCAGCTGGAAGGGTCACCCTCTAAATAAATAAAGTTTGAATAAAGAAGTAAGGATGCATAAAAAAGTCACAAGTAAACACACCCAACTGAACTAAACATATTCCCATTTAAACACAACTTAGATAATGAAAACAGCACTTACCTGACCCATGCATTATGCCACCTAAGAAGAACGGCTTGTATTGCAAATCTATATTCCATTTCTTTCTGTACCTCCCTAATATCTACAAAGTTCAAAGATACACCATAAAAATATATTAAATACATGTAGGCCTATATAGTATAGGCCTAAAAATAGAACTCTGTCTGCAGAATTGGGAATATAAGGGCTGATATTCCACAATTCCGTAGCATGACCTAATTTGTGGGAGGTTCGTTTCAGTGGAAAGTGGACCCTTTGGAAACCATTATACAATAATGTAGTACTGTTAGTTGGGAAAGCTTAAGAAATGCCGACATGAAATACTTCTGGCTTGTATGATCTCCGATACTCTGAAGAACATTGTAAATATATCTACAAATATCAATTATTCGTTTTTAAATGCGGGCCTTTTCCAGTTTGTGGGGGGTTCGTCGTAACCCCCTTAATCCCCATCCCACCACGCTACGGGCCTGGTAGGCTAGGCCTTGGTCTACTCTCTCAATACCAATATATCAAGGCAGAAGCTTCTACGCATCTATTTTCCTTGCCATTTTCCGGGCCAAAAATTGAGTTGGTTTTCAAGATATCCTGCACAGAACTTCTATAGCTGCTTCTGCAAAAAATAGCAGGCCTAGCCTAGAGCCTAGAGTTGGCCTATTCCCCAGGGCAGGAGCTGAGTAATTTTTTCATAGATGTTTAATCATAATTAATAGACAATGTAATACAGTACATTATAGCTCAACCACCACTCCAGTACATCCTAAACCATACTGATAGGCCTAGCCAAGGCATTCTCCTATATAATTAATACTATAGGCCTAGGCTAGATAGTCCAGAGAGGGAGTTCTTCCGTTGTTCTCTCGCGCCGAGACCCTCTCTTGCTCGGCTAGCCCAACACGGCGCTTAGATAGGCCTCAAGTGAGAAGAAATCCTACGAAAACTAAATCGTAAGTGCAGCACAATAACTTTACTTCAAATGCAAGCCACGAATACGGCGATATAACGTCGTAAAACAACTCTATAGTCTTTTTAACAGGAGCACCCATTCGACACTATCGGTTGTATATAGACCTGTCAGTGTTGCTGTTTGTTGTGATCAAAGGGTTGTGATCTGGTTGTGATCATTTAAGACTGAAGAGGGCGACATATAAAAACAAAACTGCCATCGGGTGTGAGAGAGAGAGCGAGAGAGAGAGAGGTCAGGGTCGGGAAGAAAGAAGAGACTTTGTTTTCTGCCTAATAACAGTGTAACAAGTGATAGGGGAATATAACGGTAATACATTTCATAATTCAATTCGATTTTATTTCTTATTTATACAAATAGAAATATCAGTAGTGGTGACCACTGGGTCCTCTCTGGTCTTGGTAGTCACTGACTGTCTTTCTGTAATCACCATACTGCGACTGCTGAGGAATTAGCTTGTATTTTATTAATTAATCCAAGTTGTTGCGGCCCATGGCATTACTTTTGGCGCGTCAAAAATACACACACTGCCCCATAGTGACAGTGTGTAATGTGTTGATAGCCTAGGCCTACACACTTCACATGGACCCAGACCAACAAGATGACCCGGCCAAAACAACCCAAGCTAAATTGAATTAGGGCTAAGTAAGTAAATACGGAAGCAGGTAAACTCGGCCACAAGTCAACTCGGCCACAAATCAACTCGGCCACAAAAAGTTCGGCTGCAGTCAACTCGGCCACAAGTCAACTCGGCCACAAGTCAACTCGGCCACAAATCAACTCGGCCACAAAAAGTTCGGCTGCAGTCAACTCGGCCACAAGTCAACTCGGCCACAAGTTAACTCGGCCACAAGTCAACTCGGCCACATGTCAACTCGGCCACAAGCTATTTATAATTAAAATGAAATGTATCGTCGTGAGATTGTTGTATACATTTCTTCACACTGTACTCTTAATTCAACAGAGAAAACCACCACTTACAGAATGGAATAAAATCTGACAATTGTAACATTAACAATTTAAGCAATCTTAATAATTAAGAAAAACACATATATTAATTTTTGATTTTGTTCACGTTAAAACACCGACATAAAACATGAGATACTGTAGACCTAATCAAATGAATGCACGATGGCGTGCATTTCGATACTATTTTCTTCAGAACCACGCCCAAGAATTAGGCCTACGTTAAAATTAGGTGGGGTGCAGCATCT
>NW_022682882.1:152720-162207 GCF_011630105.1 Anneissia japonica | reverse complement strand
ATAGTAATACTTAAAGAATTAGTATTTTATACTTGATGAATTACTCCTTCAAAGTGTAGTACCAGTAAATGACTTGTGGCCGAGTTGACTTGTGGCCGAGTTGACTTGTGGCCGAGTAGAACGTAGCCAATTTTTTTGTGGCCGAGTTGACTTGTGGCCGAGTTAACTTGTGGCCGAGTTGACTTGTGGCCGAGTTGACTGCAGCCGAACTTTTTGTGGCCGAGTTGATTTGTGGCCGAGTTGACTTGTGGCCGAGTTGACTTGTGGCCGAGTTGACTGTGGCCGATTGACTTGTGGCCGAGTTGGATCGAATTCGTAAATACATACTTCAAAGAGCCGAAATGACCAGACAGGTTATTACAACATACATGGCCGGGAGGCTCTGTTTTGGTGACCTGACTCCCAGCCAATTTCGCTTCGTGCCAAATTCTCCCGTTTTCTATATCAAAATGTTGGTTGGCATGTATATATAGGCCTATGCATTATTAATTTTATCGGCTGCCGAGTACCGAACGTACTTTTTAATTATTTGTATATATTTAGCTTGTGTATTTTTAAACTTGAATATTAGTTGTTTATTTTTTTCTTTAATAGATTTCAATTATCACTGTAATGCAGCAAATTTATAGATGCAGTCGGCAAGGTTACAGATCATTCTGTTCATCTGCATCTGTATTAGAAAATGTTCTTACCTCAAGTAACAAAGAACGCACGATAGTGCTACTAAAAAAACTGAAACCCCTACGAATAGCGAGGGCAAAAACAGAGCGGAAAGCTGCTGTGTGTGTCCCTATGTGCACAGTGGATGGTCAGCTGTCATTTCTTTATACCCTGAGGTCGACATCACTTCCATCACATCAGGGTGAGGTTAGGTAAGTCAGGCATTGAGTTCAATAAATACTATTATCGACATGAAATTTGGGTTTTTTTTCAAATTCAATACAGGGCATAATAATAATAAATAATAAATAATAATAAAAACTTTAAAAGTGCAATAAAAACTCATTTGGGAAATCAGGTGCACGGGTAATTTTCTTTGATTCAATAATTTTTACCCAACCTTTTAAATTTTAAATTATTATTCTTAGTATAATTTACTTTTAATAATAATAATAATAATAATAATAATAATAATAATAATAATAATAATAATAATAATAATTTGAAAGTGCAATAATAATAACAGCAATAATATTAATGGCTTCACAACTTTTTAAATTTTAAAGTTTCATCATTTTTAACATAATAATATTAATAATAATAATAATATTAATAATAATAATAATAATAATAATAATAATAATAATAATAATAATAATAATAATTCAAAAGTGCAAGGGAAACCATTTGGGTAAATACTTACAAGTTTAATTAGGTGCAATGTTTGAAATAAGAATGTGTAATCTCATTTATTTTATCACTTTTTTCATGTCCTTAATATTTTACATTTTAGTCAATTTAGGCATTTTTATTGTTAATTTTTTTATGTTTATCTTACGTGAAACTGTTTGAAATTCGTTTAAGGACCCCAATGGAAATAAGTTTTATATATTCTAAACTTTCTTGGGTTACCCTAGGAATTAATGTCTTATCTAAATGTTCTTTATCATTTATCTGTTCTTTGTTGCTGTTTTGTGTCCAAGTAATATGTGATTTTAATTCCTGGCAAGAGAAAAAATAACAATTTTTTCTCTTGCCAGACTAAGATAATAAAAAAAATACATAAAGCACTTACAATTTCAATTTTATAATTATGAATAATGAATAATCAGATATAGAGTCTTATTTATTTATAATGTTTCAGTTTTCCAGGGGGAATGTGGCAAGATGGTGACTCGGACATCGTTGAGACAGGTCTTAGGGAACTGAACGAAGAACTTTCTGTTCCACCAAGTTCCATAGATGTCTGGGGAACATTAATACCTATGTTAGATTATGTAGGTATCATACAAAATTCTGCAAGAAAATCATTTTTTAAATTGCAGGGAGTCAATTTAAAACCTTTAAGATTGTCTTCAAACCTGAAAAGCTCTCCTTTTAATCCTTATTGCTATTTTGGAGGCCATGGTAGCCTGTTACGTAGTGATCCAGGGTTCAAATTTCCTTAAAATGCTACATCAGCGATCAGTTGCTTTTGGCTATGGCTTTACTACAGCAAGTTATTCTTCTACAGCAACAATCAACACTTTTTATTGATTGTTTTTCAGTATTATTTTCTATGGAAGTCTGGGTTAGGCAACTCAACAGCAAAAACATTGCTGTTGAGCCTGGGATTTTTCTACAGCAATTTTTGTCGGTGCTGTATGAAAATTAGAACCTGCTGTTGGAAACTACAGCAGCTTTACTACAGCAAGTTATTCTTCTACAGCAACAATCAACACTTTTTATTGATTGTTTTTCATTGTGACCCGCTTAGAATACTCGCAAAGCTGACACATGCAGCAGAGAATTAAGAAAGATGAACATTTTCTCAGGAATCTGGAAAGGTCTACATTTTTTTCTACAGTTGAGAATTTATTGAATGTAAAATTTGTTATTTTCTGTAGTAAAACTAAAAAGGGGAATGTTATATCTTTACATTTTAAACAGAAATCTATTGCCCAGTATTTGGGCATTTATATTGCCATAGTAATGAAGATCAAAGCTGCGATCCAACCGGCTCTGCCCCTGACCCCTGATGATTCCAGTTGAAAACTCGCACTCCCCTTTCCCCAATTGCAATCACGGATATGGGACTGGTCATCATCATCTTGCTTCTAAACATGCTATTTTAATGATTATTGATTAATTTCATTATATTATTTCATTGCTATTAATTTACTAAATTAATAATACTAACATATTAATACTTTTTTTCTTAGTCTCAGACAGTAGCAGTAACTCCGGTCCTCTGTTACCTTGGCAATGTTGAATTGGATAAATTAGAAAAAAACCATACATACACATTGCGGACTTTTAGAGGGGGGGGCGGGGGGGGGGGTAGGAATTGGGAGAAAAGCAGGAGGAGGGGTAAGGTTAGTTGGGAGGAGTGTTATGAGATTTAATCTGGAAAAATAGGGGATTGGATGGATTGAGGGGATGGGGAAGAATAGGAAATATGGAATAGGGATACAGAAGAGAGTGGAGGAGGAATTTGGTGATTGGGGAGAAATAGCATGGTTCTTGTCAGGGACAAGGATAAGGAGAGTGTAGGACGTAGGAGGTGATGAAGAGGAAAGAAATCATCTATGAGGATTACTAGGAAAATGTTATAGTGAAAATGCCAAAACTTTAAAAAAATTGTTTGTTTCTGGAATTTTTTTTATGTCCCATCTCGCAAGAAATAAAGGAAACTTTGCATACACAGGGCCCTTTGGTTCAGCAATAGTCACAGTTTACTCATAACACTGTAAACAAACAGGCTTCGAAAGCATGCACAGAAAACGTACATACAGGCCTACCTACAAGTCATGCTCATGTTCATACCATTTACATCATTCTCTGAGTTGGTCATAGTCACACGACACTACCCTAGGCCTAGATTCTAGATTTGTAACTAGTTCTGTTTTAGTACTACATTTATTATTATTGTTAGATATTTGAATCTTATGTTGACCTTTTTTATCAAAATCATTAAACTTTTCATACACCATGTAACACGTTATATTTTCATTGCGGATTTTTTGGGCTCAGTACGGACTCTAAAAGTCCGCAATGTGTATGTATGGTTTTTTTCTAATTTATCCAATTCAACATTGCCAAGGTAACAGAGGACCGGAGTTACTGCTACTGTCTGAGACTAAGAAAAAAAGTATTAATATGTTAGTATTATTAATTTAGTAAATTAATAGCAATGAAATAATATAATGAAATTAATCAATAATCATTAAAATAGCATGTTTAGAAGCAAGATGATGATGACCAGTCCCATATATAAAAATATGGTTTTTGACTAATTTTATTATTATTATTTTACTACTACTACTACTACTACTACTAATAATAATAATATTATTTTACTACTAATACTTACCATAGATATATTGTATACCATAATGTGACATAAAAATTACAATATTATTATTTTTGTTCTCCGCAGGTATCCGACGTCTTTAGTATACCCCTAAAGGTTCTCTCCAACCCTTTGTTTCAACGTTACACCCAGTATAGAGTACCAGCCACACCCACCAAAGCAAGCTTCACCTACACATTGCCTGTGTTCCTTGGTGGCCGTTACAAAGTTTGGGGACTAACAGCCCTAGCAACAGACTTGTGCTTACAAGCCCTCCTACATGAACACTATACACCTGCCGCTAAGCAGGTAATTGATAAAACAGCTGGGCAACTGAATACTGTTCCAATTGATACAATGCTGCATGTGAACAATACACCTGTGAAGAGTTGATGTTGATATATTTATAGTTGTATTGCATGTTATAATGCAAAATTTTAAAGGATATTATAAAAATGTATATTAAAAAAAATGGCAGTTTACGTTTTTGTGTTTAATCTGTCTGTGCAAGTATGACAATCCTGATACCACATGATTGTCTGTAAAGCTCATTTTAAAGATTCAATTCACAACCAAATTTTCCTTTGATAAATCATTTGTTTATTCAGCTTTTTACAGTCGTCAATGCACACATCAAATCAAGTATATATATGAAGTATAAAATATATTAGGTTTCATACACAATTCTGGTGGCAGGTTTTATTTAAACATGTACTAGTTGTGGAATACATATTTGACTACCTGGGAGCATTCCATTTTATAGCTTAGTAATCAGCACTTTGGCAAACTACCAGGTAACCTTTACTTCCTCCTTGGTGGAGGACCAAACAGTAGCGGATCAGTTCCACTAAATGGGTTAAAATACTAAAAATGACCATTAAATTTCCATTGGAATAGGGATTTAGTTCAACATTCTCAATTTTTGCAACCCCCATTTCCGCCCCAGAATGACACCAGCCTACGCCCCTGTGCTTAGCCTCCCTAAACTACCTCACCTCGGACTCAAACCCAATTGTTGATTTGGAAGCCAAAATTCTTTACTGTCATGCCTATTTTCTTTCACCTCATTATTATTTGGCATTAGAGAGTGTCACTTAATTATATTGAAGAATTAATCATTTATTTAGATAGTACAGAACATGTTATATTTTCATTGCGGATTTTTTGGGCTCGGTACGGACTCAAAATGTATGCATTTTCTTTTAGTTTTATAGCGTATGCGGATTTTATAAGTCCGCAATGACGATATAACGTGTTACAGTTAAACTTGCCTAAGTCGACTTTGCCTGCATGCCAAATTGTTGTGTTTTCCATTAATTAACCATTAATTAACAATCTGTAAGTCGAATATTATTTAA
Source organism: Anneissia japonica (assembly GCF_011630105.1). Lineage (NCBI taxonomy): Eukaryota > Metazoa > Echinodermata > Crinoidea > Comatulida > Comatulidae > Anneissia > Anneissia japonica. Next base: position 156,858 of record NW_022682882.1, on the reverse strand, counting down.
GTCGAACAAATTTTGGATTCGTCTTAGGCAAGTTCAACTGTAGTTTGCAGAACATTACGTACATTAACATCAAACATAGTACAGTATCTAATACTCACATCAATGGTTACTTAATATTCGGTGGTAAAAACTTACTTTTAAAATATTTAAATTTGATTAAAGATTTAATTGCACCACTTAATCCATTAATGAAATTGAGGTTAATGCAAATAAGAATATACACATTCGGTGGACAGACAATAATACTTTTTTTCTTTTTTTTGTTTATTTCTTCATGATAATTTGTGCAATGATATTAAATATGTTAACCAAAAAGAAATAAAAATAAAATAGTATATTTACAGTTATCAAACTTATCAATTATTATTACTATGTTTTATATTTTTTTTTGTTGCAGGGCAATTACAAAAAATAATTAAATACCATACTGCATATTATGCATCCATTATATTTTTAATTTTGTTACATGATTTAGTTTTTGAAAAACAGTTGAAGACAAGTTGTTACAGTACTTTTGTACTCCCTTTGGGATACGACTGGCATCAGTGGGAAGAACAAAGCTGAACTGAATATGATTACTAGTATATTTAAAATAACTGAAACACAATCAAGATTTTTTCACTGGAAACATGATGGGAAGAAGTTTAATATTGGTCATGACTTCTTAATTTAATATCCTTATAAAAATATATTGTGCATTCCTTCAGAAAATTACAAATATATTTTACATTGTTCACGTTGAAATTGACGGTGGCGGAAGATTCATCTGAGGACGGGATGATGCTGGCAAGAAAACTTTATCTGGAGTCTGTAATACACTAACATTTCGAAGATTTAAGTCCTTATTAATTTTGTTAGCACCATGCATGCGTGTGGACAGTACACGTGGAGCAGAAAAATGATTTGTTACAAGCGCACTTTTCTCTCGTGGTACGTAAGAGAGGCTGTATGATGTGGTGTAACGACTTAGACCAGCAGCCTGTTCCTCAGCGGCCCATTTTTGTTGGAGTTTCTCGCGTAAACCAAATTGAGTTGATGGGCCTGGTAAAACAAAACAAAAATGTATACAGTCATTCCATGAGTCTTCAGCATTTAACCAATCAGCCAGGTGTATTTATAAAGCATAACAAGCTGATTGCCAGAAATGATTGGGGGAACTGTTACACTGAATATATTATAGTACAGGGGCCTGGGGTGGCACCAGCGGAGGGGGGGGGGAGGCCAGGGCTCCCCGTCGGGGAGATGCCCCCCCCCCCCGGTCGGGGAAAAAAAAAATATCACAATTCGTCGGGGAGAAAAAAATTATATGTATATTTTTTCGATTAAATAAGCCTTTGAAACCCCTAAATTGTCAAAATTTTCAGGGGCTTCGCTCCCACGACCACTTCCGGAACCTTTTAGTCAAAGCTCGACCACGCCCACTTTGCTTTCGTCAGAGAAATTTGACCCCCCCCATCGGGCAAATCCTGGCGCCACCACTGCAGGAGGCTCAGGCAGGGCCAGTGCCCCGGGGCCCTGAGATGACACAATAAACATGTTACTATGGAAAACAACATTTTGATCTACACTTAGTCTTAGTGTCTGTAATTGTTTGAAATAGAAATCAAATGAAACCCCAAATCTAGGGCCCCACCAGCTACGTTTCCCTAGGGCCATGGCCACTCTCGGCAGCCCTGTAGTACAGTATTGTACATTATTAATGTTCTGTTTTATTATTATCTTTTATTTTTCTATTATAATGAATGGAAAGGTACAGAACCAAGAGAGAGACAAACAAGAAAATGATAAAGAGAGAAAACCAAGTTTCATGACATTGTACAAGTCAATTATATGACGAAGCCTAATTTCCATATATTTCTCCTGTGAATCGATTACTAAAATATATCTAAATATAACTATAATTTACAAACTGGGTCAAATCTGTAGTATCACTCCTGTAGCCTACTTTTTATTTAAATTGTTTGAAAATAAATGGTCAAGAACAAAGATACCAGAAATACAGGATAGAGCACTTGCATAGCAAAAATGAGGCGGAAATTGGTCCAGACGTACGCGGCGCCCTTCTCTTTTTATAATGCAAGTTTTCTATACTTGGTCCAGACGTACAGGGTGCCTTTCTGTTGCTAAGTATTTCCCGACGCACACAGCGCCCTTCATTTTCCAATAATGGAGAAAAACGTTATCACTTAATCAGAGTCCGGTCATACGATTCTGTGCTTTTGTCTGTCATTTTATTGTTTTGATTTATTTATGCCTACTTGTTTGTATATTATGGATAATGGCAACGATTTCAACCTCTGCAAAAAGAGGTTATGTATTCACAGTTGTGTAACGGTGGCAGAGTTTTTTTAGCTCCAGCCGTACGCGGCGCCCCACTGTTTGTATTCCCACCATGCATTTCGGTGGAACAGTTTTTTCCTGTGGAGAACTCTATCCTTGTGTTTCTAGTATCTTTTGTCAAGAAACAGAGACTATATACCTTTTTCAATGGGATGATCAGATTTTTCGGGCACCCAGGAGAGAGTATGGGAGTCCCAGTGACGTAGACTGGGCAAGCGGTCCATTGGTTCACGTTCTTTCTTATTGTAATGCTCATCATACAAAGAAATCATGTTGTTGGAGTAATGGTTTCCATGGTGATTGAAAATAAGGGCATTTGGCAGACCCTGTAAACAACAGAATATTTAGTTATTTTGGTGGATTATAATATTATTAAATTAAAAAAAAATAATAACATTTGAGATCACATAATAAATTTAGACGATAATAATTTAGTTTTTGTATAAAATATGGATTATTAAATACAGTCATCAAAGTATACAGAATCACATCATTTAATGGCTTAAATAGAAAGTTTGGTATTATAACATAGGGCACACCCTCAAATTAATATTTTTGAATTGTCAGGATTTTATATGAATACAGTATAACACCTTCTCTTCTTTTCTTTGTGCATAAAATAATGTTGCTCCCCAACTCCCAACATCTTTGCTAATTAACAGAGTAACATTAAAGGTTAAAAATATTATTTGGAGAGTAGGCCTACTTAATTAAATACAGTACCTCATTTTGTAACATTGCTGACCGCCTGGTCATTACATCTGGCCTGAAGCAACTATAATCCTTAAAATCCATTCTGTGTGTTGATGTTGAGTTTATTCTGGCTTTACTCCACTGTTAAAAAAAGAAAAATACATTTATACATTTATTTTATGACCATTTTAATCCACATAAACCATGTCGGTATCATGGTTTTCATCATCCTAGGCCTAGCTAGGCATGATACAGCAGTTAACCATAAACTTGGTAGGCAGCAGTACAAAAATTTAGAAATTGTTATGCTTAGTCTTACTAGTAAGTGCAGTAGTAAGAATTCGATCCAACTCGGCCACAAGTCAACTCGGCCACAGTCAACTCGGCCACAAGTTAACTCGGCCACAAGCCAACTCGGCCACAAGTTAACTCGGCCACAAGTCAACTCGGCCACAAAAAGTTTGGCTACAGTCAACTCGGCCACAAGTCAACTCGGCCACAAGTCATCTCGGCCACAAATCAACTCGGCCACAAGTCAACTCGGCCACAAGTTATTTATTGGTACTACATTGTACTAATTGTTATTATTATTGCTGTTATTATTGTTATTATTATTGTTGTTTTTATTACCGTTAGTTTTAATATTAATTATTAGTCTTAGCATTAATATTTTATATTGTTCAAATTCTGCTGATATTATTATTATTACAGTACCATATAAATAATAAATAATTTTCGATTTTTTATTATTATTATTCATATTATTATTATTATTAATTAGTCTTAGTATTATAATTTTAATAATAGTAATTTAAAAAGTTGTTGTTATTGGCGTTTTATTAGTATTTTTCTCATATTATTATTATTAATATTATTGTTGTCACCTTTATTATCGATATTATTACCCTATAATTACTAAGTAGGCCTAGTATTATAAGTATCATTATTATTATTATTACTAATTAGTATTACTATTATTATAAAAATAAACATTATCTTTAATTTATTATTGTTGTGTTATTGCTATTATCACCTTCAATATCGTTGTTATCACTAATTAGTTATTAAAATTGATATTTAAATATCGTTATTATTACCATACCGG
>NW_022682882.1:151225-152678 GCF_011630105.1 Anneissia japonica | reverse complement strand
TATCGTCATAATGACTAATTAGTATTATTAATGTAAATATTACTAATTTATTGTCGTTATTGTTGTTTAATATTATTGTTGAAGTAGAATGTTGTGACTAAACAGAAGACGAACACATTAATAAATAACTCTTTTTAATTCATAGGCAATAAAATTCAAATCTCTTTTGGTAGTGTGGTGGTCCTGTTTTACTAAAACATACTGTGTACTTTATTTCAATCATATATTGAAGAAAAAGGATGCAAAAACTTAGATTTACATTAAATAACTTGTGGCCGAGTTGACTTTGACTTGTGGCCGAGTTGATTTGTGGCCGAGTTGACTTGTGGCCGAGTTGACTTGTGGCCGAGTTGGCTGTAGCCGAACTTTTTGTGGCCGAGTTGATTTGTGGCCGAGTTGACTTGTGGCCGAGTTAACTTGTGGCCGAGTTGACTTGTGGCCGAGTTGACTGTGGCTGAGTTGACTTGTGGCTGAGTTGACCTGCACCCAGTAATAACTAGTATTCAATTTACACTGGTGGAAAATAGCTACCACTTAGTATAATTATTATTAATCATTAATTAATTTATGGTATTGATGGATGGGATTAGGACATCCAATCAGAATTAGGAATTTGTTTAAATTTATTGGGTGTAACAATACTTTATCTCATCCAGACAGATGCAGACCCATGTATAACTGGTTGATTCAGACAGGGCAGGGCCTAGGGTAGGCTAGATAGGTAGGAGAAGGAAACAACACAGATGTGTGTGTAAACGGGAGGCGCTCCCAATCCCTTCCCCCTACTACTATGCCCCCTACTACTACCAGGGCTAGTAGGGTCAAAATTGACTATAGTATTATAGGCTAGGGCCTAGCCTAGCTTAGAAAAAAGGCCTAGACCCTAGGCTAATTTAAATTAATACTTAATCAACGGATACCTACAGCATCAAAACGTTCTTCTGACCAATTTCCGATTAGTACTTTATTCCCATAACGTTGTTCTATTCGCCATCCTGGCATATGCCACTTACGAGGGTCGCTTTGTGCCATTTTATATACCGTTTTTTCTCCCTTAACTTCGCTTACGACCCACCCACACAGCGTTGAAAGTATGTATGTCGCGTCAAAGATACTTTGTCGCGTGTATTGTTTTTTACGATGGCCCACAAGGGACACACTGCAAAGAAAAAGAAATGCTGCAAACAAAAAAGAAACGCTGCAAACAAAAAAGAAATCATGGAAACAGAAAAGAAACGCTGCAAACAAAAAAATAAATGATGCAAACAAAAAAGAAATGATGCAAACAAAAAAAGAAACGATGCAAACAAAAATGGAAACGATGCAAACAAAATAGAAAACACCAACAAACAAAAAAATGAAACGCTGAAAACAAAAAAGAAATGCTGCAAACAAAAAAGAAACGCTGCAAACAAAAAAAAAAAAACACCAGCAAACAAAAGAAAAAGCTGCA
>NW_022682882.1:148911-150760 GCF_011630105.1 Anneissia japonica | reverse complement strand
TATTGGTGAAAGTGATGACAATGAAAACAAAAGTCAAGTTGACGTATTATTGGAACATAATTTATTAAACTCGAATATTTCGTCCACTCCTGTGGACTTCATCAGCGTGAGTGATATACATAAGAGATACTTAGCTACAAGTTGCCTGAAATTTATTTGGCTTATCAACAAAGCATGGGCGGTACTAAAACTTAATGCGAAATAAACAAAAATAGTGAATAAGAATTAACTTGAGAGCTTAGTTGTTATCTTAATCATAGAGAAAATAGTCTCATGTCTTAAGTAAGAATGCTTACTATAGCAAAGACAATGTCTTAATGCTGAGTATAGATAAACAATAAGAAATGAGAAAGCAGATAATGGCTGTTCGCACGATATGCTGACTGTGAGGGGATGGCTTCTAAACAAATAGAGAAATAGGATGTAGGCCTAAGCAGGAAATGGAAAATTATAAATAGGTAAAATAAAGCATTATATATGGGTAACAATATAGAACAGAAATATAAAATATGTAATATAATATAAAATAAATATATAATGAAGTCCGTAGCATAGTCAAAATAAATATACAGGAAATGAAATAGGGCTGGAGTGAACAAAGTATAGGCTTGCTTAATTATTACGGTATCTTTGACGAATGTATATTCACTGGCAAAGCCCATGTCCTTATTAAGACCTTTTTTGTGGGTTTTTAGGCGGAGAATCCAACGGATTTCCCCACTCCGTCTTTCTTTAGTAGATATGAAATTACTTTGTAGAATAATACATCGCATGTCACTGGCATTGTGGTTAGGTAGACTGAAATGAGCTGCAACTGATTCGCTCATGTCTTTGCGTCTAATATTAAGTCTCGCCCTGATTTTGGTACCTGTTTCACCTATGTAGTTGCCATGGTTACACTTAATACAGTAGGTGAGATAAATAACGTTAGAAGCATGGCAGTCTAGGTTGGGGGGGGGGGGGTGTACGATTTCCGTGGATCCTGGTATTTTGAATCTATGTCCTGTAGTGATTATGTTACATAATTGACATCTAATGTCTTTGCATGGTTTGTTACCTGTGTTTGTGGAGAGGTGGTCAGCTGTCTCTTATACACATCGATGTTATGAGCGATTTAAGAATTGGGGGGGGGGGGGTTGCCTGCGTGCGATTATGGGTGGTTTGTAATAAAGTTGGGCGATGGATGGGTCTGATTTGAGTATTTTGTAATCAGTTTTAATGGCATCTGTAAATGTCTAATATAAGTGGTACCGTATGCAGTTGCTATTAGGCTTTTCGTTGTATATGAGGAGATTTGTTCTGGTTTTATGTGTAGCTTTAGCTACGGCAGCTTTAATTAATGGCAGTGGATAGTTGCATTTAACAAAATTAGATATGAGTGTGGATAGTTGTTTGTTATAGTCGGTGGTGTCAGAACAAATTCGTTTAAGACGGAGGCACTGGCTGTAAACGATAGACTTTTTCAGGCTTGTGGGATGGAAGCTGTTGAAGTGAAGATATTTATGGTTGTCAGTGGGTTTAATGTGGATGGATGTTGAGATGGTACCGTTTTTGATTGTGGATGTTATATCTAAAAACGGAATCTGAGAATTCGATGATTCGAGTGTCAATTTTATGCTGGGATGAAACCTGTTGATATGGGTCTCAAACTGGCTGAGTGTGTTAGGGCCGTGTTCCCATATTATGAATATGTCATCTATGTATCTAGTATAGAATGTGGAGAGGGAAACTAGATAACATGCGTTCTTCTAGGTCGGCCATGAATATGTTTGGCATAACTAGGAGCCATTTTGGTCCCCATAGCTGTACCTTTAGTCTGTAGTATTTCCCATTAAATGTAAAGTAGTAT
>NW_022682882.1:142328-145931 GCF_011630105.1 Anneissia japonica | reverse complement strand
TACGAAAAAATTATATATATATATAATATCTATATAATATATATATAATATATTATATATATATATTATATAGATATTATATATATATATAATTTTTTCGTACTCGCAGATTTCTCTTCCGTTTACAAATATGTGAATAAAGCATTACAGTTTAAGACTGGTGTAGCAGCCACTGCCTTCTTAAATAAATCGAGTCAAACTTGTCTTTCTTTCTTTTTGTTCTGTAGTTTTATTTTCTTAAAGCGTTCCTACACTAGAAAGCAGACGACACTAGGCCTGGTTCACACTACCATCAGATTTTACGTGAACTTCTCTGTGACCTGCCCATATTTGGGCATGATATGCACACATAATAAGCAAATCATAGGCATTTGTTTAGCTCGACCTCTTAAATTGAAGTGTTACCAGGCAGTTTGCGAAATGACTTTTTCAAATTTGCGAACATTACAGATACAGATTTGTAATATTAAAGGTTGGATACGGATAATATGCGTACAAATTGTACGTGGAAAAAAATATTTTGTTAAGCAATACATTTTTTCTCAAATTATCTATAAAGAAGATCAAATTATTAGAACTACAACCATACACATTCTTCAATTTTATAAGGCCTCGAGCAAGAAGGTATAATAAGTCTCTAACCTCCTTTGTACGACTAGAGTAACACTAAAACTTCCAACATAACATTCAGACTTGTAGCGGATATGAAACGATTCCCTAAAGACTATTTATGCACAAACTGTGGCATCATAACTTATTTATTTGATCATTACAGTTACGAGCATAAAGTCTATTTCAGCTTAAAGTGTATTTCAGCATTTTTAATTCTCAGTCTTAGGTCGTTTTGCGATCCATTCGGCAATCTCTTTTTGAGCTGTGAGTCGCGCCACCAAACCCTTTAGTTTTGGGAACTGGTCGACGTCCTCGACGGTTGCGTATAGCGCCAGTCTTTCGTGCAACGACAGAAATACGAAGTCAGCAAGCGACAACTGTACAAAGATAAACAAGAGATAATTACAAACATATACATATTGAACATTATACTTTGGGCGGTGACTATCTTGTCCACGCCGCCTGCCTATAGTGTAAATGCTGTAATAATGTAAATACTGCAAAGGCTTCAGTGCTGCGCTTATTCGAGAAAAATATTGGCGTGTACTTTCCATGCCCGTTTCATCCCATGTTACCTATTTCACATATTCCCGTAGTTTAGTAGGTCCATCATAGGTCCCACCATCGTAAACAGACGTTTATAAAGAAATCCTCGTCTTCATTGTGTTATTTATTCATGTTAACACTGTATACATTGTATTTAAAACCCTGACACACAGAGTAATATTATTACACTCTCGATTAAGCGCCGTTGCGCTTAATTCGGGAGCGGCGCTTATTCGAGAATTTACGGTACTGAGTATTGACGACATCTTACGGGGAGGCTTCTTATACAAAGCACAGCCTTAGAATCAATGGACATTAAGAATAACACAAAAGTGATGAACATATAGTCTTGTGCTCTTCGGATAGGCCTATCAATTAAATCGGTAGGATAAATACTTGCAATAACATGCGCAGAGCAGTTGACTCGCTGTGTCGGTGCGATCCAACTATTCTGGATCAAACCCTATTATCCCATGATCCCCAATTACCTTGTCTCCAACGAACCAGCCGTCTCCATTTTTATTGTGGATCAAACATTTCTCCAACTTTTCGAAAATCTTTGGTATAACCTCTAAGACATTCTTCTTTTCTTCCTCCTGTCACATACCGTAAAAAAATTATAATCAACATAAAGAAATCTATAGATCCTATAAAAGAATGTTAAAATTACAGCATATTGTGGGTGTGTGGAGTGTGCGGGCGCACCAAAGATCTTATAAACCCGACCGACCGGGGGGGGGGGCCTGGGCCCCCCGCTGGCGCCACCCTTGTATTATAAACGGTATAACCAATAGGCATTAATAACAATGTAAACTAAGAGCTCTAAGATTATATATATATTACCTTCTTGGCTGGATCCTTTTCAAGATACCATTTCATCAACGGAAACGTGAATTCGTCACATGTTTCAAAGACAATGTCAATCAAAGCAGCTTCCCATGAATTTGCACCGTAAAAACCTACAAATTATCAATAGGCCTATTAATTAAAGCAAATCAAGTCTATATTTCAATAAAGCTACGCGCTATTGTAGCCAACCGAAAGCTAGCAAATTTAGCATGTTTACAATCATTATCAATAAATATGTTTAATTCGAAATAAATTGATATACAAAATCATAGCGAATAATTCACGTGCAATACATAATAATAGGCGTTTCTCTGCTACCGTGTAGGCCTATTTGTTTTTAACCGATTTTTATACTGAATCCGTTATTCAGAAACGTCATCAGAGCGCCCAATACGTTCCCAGCAAACAACACGCTTTTTTTTTTAGCATTTGCGAACCTTGTGGTTGCATGTCACAAAAAACGTTCACACCAACGTTGCAGGAACGTTCAAACGTTATGACGTAGTGAAATTAGATTATAAGTACGTACTTATGGTTCTACATACCAAACTGTAACGTTTTTATAACGTAATATTGTTAGCTGGGTTGTTAATTAATTAAATAATAGAAGTGCAGCATACCATGCTCCCTTGCCACGTATCTAAAGATGGCTTTAGACTGTGGTATTTTTTTTCCATCCACCGTTAGTACCGGCAACTGGCCGAATGGTTGGTCTGAAAAAAAAAATCACAGAATAGAACCAGGGAGCTGTAACATGATGGAGGGTGTGACATAATTAAATTATAACATAAGAAATACAAGAATAAATATACATTAACATGTACAGTAAGTCGTTTACTGTTTCAAAAATGCACAGTCATCTAAATCACGTTGACAACATTTTTTTTCATTATGAATTGTAGAAGAAATTCCTCATTTTAAATAACGTATTTAAAACTGTTGATTTTGTTGTCTATAGGGGTAGGTCAACCCCTACAAATGCAAATTTGATAATATGTTTCTTAAAGCCGAGTACAAAATGCGTCGTACGGCGTCGGTTATCAGCCGATGAATCTATTTCTGCTCATAGCGCTCGACGACGCACGGCTGAGTGGATTGTCATCCGTCCGTTGCCACCTCATCGCGTTGCGTTCTCCGTCGGTAAACAACTGGATAGAAAATGGAAAATCTTCCAGTCATTCAACGCTATGAGAGAAGATGAAGTTTCACGAATATATTCCACAGCTAGGTCTATTTCAAGAAGATTGACATAAAAATGTATAGAGTACAATGGGAAGAATATATATTTTGACTTAAAAGATTGACTTCATTCAACGGGGCTGAGCCTCGTAAAATGTAAGTCAATCTTTCTTTCCATTGTAGGCTACGAGACTTCCCATCACCTAAAATACATACCGGTGCTGTGTATGTACACTTCAACCATCCGTTGTGCTTTCACACTGATACCATGGAAGAAGACGTGACCTTTCGGATCATGCGAGTATTATTTGTCTCATGCACACAGGCCTATCATTATCGGAGTATGTGTTAAGGCTTCGCCAAATATCGATAGTGGGTGGATCAATGTCTATTTACACACACACACACACACACACA
>NW_022682882.1:140781-142303 GCF_011630105.1 Anneissia japonica | reverse complement strand
AGACTCTGTGATAGATTAGATAGTTTCAAATCACTGAGACCCTCTTCACCCATCCGAGGAGTTGGCGGCCTATCTTCCCTAACCCTACCATTTATGATACCAATTATGTATTGCCATTTATGATACCAATTATTTAGTTAGACCCTAAATTTATAAGTTTCTATCGATATGCTGTACCGTAAATGCTCGAATAAACGCCGCTTTTAAAAATTTGGAGGCTTCAGTGTGCGGTGCTTATTTGAGAGCGGCGCTTATAAAAAACACATTGGCGTACGCTTTCCATACCCATTCCCATGTTGCTCATCTTAGTATTCCCGTATTTCGGTAGGCATTATCATAGGTCTTGTCATAGTAAATAAACGTTTATAAAGAAATGCTTGTGTCTTCGTTGTGCTATTTATTCATTTTAACACTGTTACATTGTATTTAAACCCCTGTATCTCAAAGTGTTTCATTTACACACAGGTAATAGGCCTACCTCCCGATTAAAGCGCCACGGCGAATATTCGAGAGCGGCTCTTAGCGAAAAAAAAATCAGGTTTGGGTGGCTGGTGCAGCGCTTATTCGAGAATTTTACGATATTGTGCAATGGTGCAATCACACCTACTCTTCCGATCCTGGCCAGGTGTGACTGCTTCTAGATACTCACATAATGACATCAGCAAATAATAAATGCTATAGAAAAACAAGGCATAGGCCTACAATGCTTACCAGCTTTAATAGCAGGCCAATCTTCTGATTTAACGCGCTTGTCTTCGTACTCTACCCCAGCTACAGCAAACATAAACCTACAGGGTTCAGCCGCACCTCTGGCATTAAAATACGTGAGCGTGTATTTCGGCGACATAGCTGTAACAGTGAAGCTGAAGCTTTGATTATTTAATATTATAGCAACTTGATAGGGGAGAGCGATTGTATTGTGTGGTGCATCGATTACTTCACATGCATCAATAATCACAGGACAAAGGAAAATTGCAAGTCATAGCGTTCTAATATCGCGTAACGAATCGTTCGCGAAATATTCTGTTTTGTAGTTTTTTCAACAATGCGTGCGTACCGTGCTCTTTCAAAAGATAAAAATGAATAGGCCTGTCACTAGAATTTGCCTATGTAGGCCTAAATAAAAATTTGCACAAAGCTAAATGTTTTAATTTTTATTAGGCCTTTATGGGCTCGAAATTATTTTTTGACGTCAGCTCAAGAGAATTATTTTAATTTCAACCTAGCACTAATATTTAAAGTTGTAATCTTCGCTGGTATATTTGTCACGAAGGTTTCTTATAATGTATAATTCGTTTTACTAGGCTCATTTATATTTCTACTGCGAGAATACTGGTTAAAAGGTTATTAAAACACCGCTAAATTTTACAGCTGAAACCGTGGTCCAAATCATGAACTGTAAACATTCATAATTCATTATCGGCATCATCATCATCGGCATCATCATCATGCTACGCCATTCCCTTAAGCCACGCCCCTCGGATATGGTGGATTGTTTATTGCTTGTCTCTTATACACATCT
>NW_022682882.1:62981-140703 GCF_011630105.1 Anneissia japonica | reverse complement strand
GGCAAGAAGGAGGAGAAGGATGGGAAAGAGAATGTTTATCCAGTACCCGACCGAGTTACATTTTCTCGCAATTCACATTGGCGGATCTGGGGGGAGGGGATCATGGGTCCTGACCCCTCCCTTGGGCAACAAAAAAAGGGGAAAAAGAAAGAATTCTAGACCTACCTTTTCAGGACCCGTGAGCTGATTTTTTTTTTTTTTTTTTTTTTTNNNTTGTTGCTATTAGAAAATTAGAATTTTGAAGAACATAAAATTCATAAAACACACTTCAAATGTCGGGAAAGCTCAATTCCCGCCATCTAGGAATTAAAATTTTCCCGGGGGAGAACCCCCGGACCACCCTTTCTTTTTGGGATTTATCGATTCATGGAAAAAAGAATACGCATGCAACTACTCATTTGTTTATGTATGTATATACACAAAAATAAAAAATGAGAAAAATTTACCTGACCTTTTTAAAGAGGGGAAAACCTTAAATTTTAAAACCTTGAACTTTAAAAGTCATTAAAAGACATTTCAGAAGTCAGGTAAGCTCATCTCCCGCCATCTAGAAATCGAATTTTTTCCGGGGAACCCGGACCCCTTATCTTTGGAGTTCATTGATTAATTGAATCATTTTCAAGGTGGCGGGGGGGGGGGACCTTGAATTTTGAAGAATTTAAAAGTCATTAAAAGACACCACAGAAGTCGGAAAAGCTCATTTCCCGCCACCTAGGAATCAAAATTTTCCCGGGGAAGAACCACAGGACCGCCCCCAACCCTCACCTTTCTTTTTGGGATTTATCGATTCATGGAAAAACTACGTATGCAACTTACTCAATCTTTTTTTATGTATGTATACACACATAAGGCCTATTTACTGTAATAACAATGGGAAAAGGGAAAAAATTATCTGACCGTTTTCAAGAGTGGAAAACCTTGAATTTTGAAGAAATTAATTACTTTTAAGTTCTTCAGAATTCAAGGTGTTCCCCTCTTGAAAAGTATTATAATGAAAAAATGAACCCAGGGAAAGGGATGTTCGAGTTCTTCCCGGGAAAATGTTGATTTCTAAATGGTGGACAATGAGATTTCCCGACTTCTGAAGTATTTTTTAATGACTTTAATTTAAAAGACACCTCAGAAGTCGGGAAAGCTCCGCATTTCCCGCCTTCTAGGAATCAAAATTTTCCTGGGGAAGAACCCCCGGACCCCCCCTTTCTTTTTGGGATTCATCGATTCATGGAAACTTCGTATGCAACTACTCATTTTTTAAAAATTGTTATGTATGTATACACATAAGCCCTATTTACTGTAATAACAATGGGAAAATATTACCAGACCGTTTTCAAGATGGGAAAACCTTGAATTTTGAAGCACATAAAAGTAATTAAAAGACACCTCAGAAGTCGGGAAAGCTCATTTCCCGCCATCTAGAAATCGAAATTTTCCCTGGGGAGGAATGCTGACCCCCACCACCTAGATTTGATTCCAGATCTGCATGATTCATATTCCCATTCATCTTATAAACAGTGGCGTAACAGGCGGGGCAAGGGGGAAGACTGTCCCCCCCCCCCACTGACGGTTTTTACCGGGCTGACCAAGCCGTCGTACCGGGCTGGGTAGGAAGAGAAAAGAAAGAGGGGAGAGGGAGGGAAAGAGAAAGATGGGGAAAGAAAGAGAAACGAAAAAGGGAAAGAGAAGAGAAAAATAAAGACAAGAATAAAAAGGAAGATATAATGAACAGATATCACAATACCCCTGCCTGCAATCCATTCTCCACTTCAAAAAGTGTCCATAGCGCATTGATCTCAGCCGCCAGGTATTCTCCGCAGTGGCGTAATCACCGGGGGACAAGGGAAAAATATCCATCTGTGGAAAGTCTTTCCCAATTGAATGCCCTTTTTACCCGGGAAAGTGCCTGAAAATCTCATATTTTGTTGAGGTAGGCCAATTTCCTCTAAAAATTGCACATTTTAGGGAGTTTTGATCAATTCCGATTTTTTACCTAAAAGAAGGGCCTCAATGTGTAATGATGTTGAAAGAATATGTTTGTAATAAATAAAGCCATAAGGAAAATGCTTATATTCAGTTAAAAAAAAAAAAACGAGTGTGGCCATATATAACTTAAGAGCGTTTCTTGTTGAGGTAGGCCAATTTCCTCTAAAAATTGCACAATTAGGGAGTTTTGATCAATTCCGACGAAATTAGAATTAAAAACACAAAACACAAAAATTTTTCAAGGTGGGGAAAACAGAGTCACAGTGCAAAACATTGGTGGCAATGCAAAACTCCAATGACAGTGCAATTCAAGTGGACGCGACACTGAAAATTGCAAGTCACATTTAAAAAAAAATTATCGGTCATATCGATCTTATTTTTGCAACCAGAAAATGCAATTTTAATCCTTCGCGCTGAGGCTTGATTTCGTTATCAGCTACACATGAGTCATTCTTGGAATATTACAATTTACTGCGGGGAACAGAGAACTATGTACTCATGAATAATATCTTACCAGCAGCAAAGACGGGCAGCTTTAGTGACCATATTGATAGCGTTTAAAGTCTAACAAAATATTATACATAAGCAAATTATAAAAAAAAAGCCTAACCAATCACAAATCTTCCTACTGACATCAACACTGCTATAGAATGTTATTAATAAACTGTTACCCTGTTTAGAAATTGGTACGATCCATCTCAATCAACGCCAACGGTGTACAGATGCTGCGACACCAACACATTTTAAGCATGAAATTTAGGCGTGGTATATAATAGCAACATTTCGAAAAATAATTCATTAGAATTCTTCTATGATCATTATTAAGCACCAAGATACAAATATTTAATGAAATACTTTAATGAATTATTCGATATTCAGACAATATCTACATTGATCTTATGATCAACATGGCACAGCGGGAGGCATATAAATAGGCCTATACATTAATTAAATTTAAGCAGTAAAATTGAATTTAAATTCAAAGCCAAATCAACCAATCAATTAATTAATTAATCAAAATGAATTAGCCAATTAATCAAATAATTATTTCTCAATTAATTATTCATCAATAAATCACTTAACTAATCATTAAATCGATTCTATGCGATTCTTAAATCAAAATCTATACAATACAAACGAAAAATGTATTATCAAAACACAAAATAAGTATATTAAATATTAAAATATACAATAACAATTATATAGTTATGTAATGTAATTTCATAATTACATTAATACAAAATTCAGGTTAACACCAACTCCTGATATTGCCTTTATAGTTCATTTATCTTTACATACACATAAATATAGATTTTAAAACATAATGCCTGTTAAATTTATCATAGAAGCCTCGATTGTTGAATATAGCTATCAAAGGAGTAATTATAACGGAAGAAAATTAAATTCATGGAAAAGTGGATCCGGGAATGTTGTGAAAGAGCCATTGCTAGAACGGTCAATCAGACTTAGTAAGCCGCTGTGCTAGATATTCACTTCAGCCTGAAAGAAAAGAGTATAGAGATCCGACTGCAGGCAGGGAACAGTAATACTTTTTGCTGAAAGTCTAATAATATCATTAGACGTTGGTGGCGGTATACAGCGTGAAGAAAAGAACGCATTTTACCATTTTCCCGGTGGTTATAAATGTACGAAGATATTTAGTTGTTGAATAGCGTGTAAGAACTCGATATTTGAATTTTTTGACTATTAGATATTTAGAATTAAATTTACAGCATGGTTATCGATCATTCATTTTAATATTGCTTAGGGCCAGGACAAGTTATTCAAGTTTAGCCTAGGCTAGGTGCAGATAAGCTTGCTTTCAATAATTGTACTGTGGCCTTCAGCGGCAGTTAGGGCCCTGTGGTGCAAAACAAAGTTGTCCAACCCGGGCCTAGCCTAGAAATTTAGGAAGAAACTGGTGTGTTCTGTTTATATTGATTTAGGTGCTAATGCACTTTAGTATTCTACCCTAACCTTAACAATAACATAAACATAGTGAAACTGGAGTTACGGTTAAAGTTAGGTTAGGGTGGAGGAGATAACAGTAGTACAGTACATACAATTGAATTTAAAGAAAAAAGAATAAAAGATGAAAATTAAACTAAACCCTTAAATTAACAAATTAAGTAAATTGAAACAGAAAAATTATGTAAAATCAGAAAATGTTTAAAAAACAATGAGTTAAAGAAAACATCGAAAATAATAATTTAACACATTAAAGAAACTGAAATTATAAATTAACTTAGAAAATTAAAGGGCACATTAGGCCAAAAAAAAAGAAGAAAAAAAATGTGCCTATTTTCTGAAATATGTGGATGAATTTCTTGGCCTAATTTTTGCACAAAGGATACAGTATCATCTGCGCAGGCCTTCTGGCAGTTTGGGGTTAGGCCTGATACCCAATTAGTCAGTATATGCTTGTGCTTTCAGGACCTTGTGGAAACTTCCTTGAGAATGGAATCATTCAGTCAGCCTACAGTCAATGATCCTCTGACAGAAGACTTCTCCCAGGATGTCCAAATGTTTGATCCGTCAGCAGAGAATGAGGTCCAGAAAAAAATGAAAGAGGAACAGTCACAACCATCACAGATGGACGCAGATGCTGCCAAAGCAGCTACAGATTCCACACCAGAAGTGAAAGTTACGGAAGTGAAATGCTCCTTATGCCAGTGCCGCCTTGAGTCCTTGCTCTGTGCCAGGGATCACTATGAAGGCCGGCGGCACCAGAAGAACTTTATGGCAGCCATCAAGGCCAAACATGGTGAGTTCTTATTCTTCAGAATCCTTGAAGATTCATATCATTTTTGTGGCACTACATTCTTCTTTCATTATCATCGAATAGTTTCTGGTCAGGGTCACACCTTCTTTTATACCATTTTGTGCCACTTTTTTTTGTCCTCATGGATGGTGCGTATCGATTATAATGTATTGTCCTCAGTGGAAGGTCCATTTTAATTTGTCTCATCCACCTCAGTTTAGCTTAAAAATGCCCATTTTCTGTTAAAAAGTAAACATCCTGTCAGCCATTCCGTCATTGGCTTTGATACAGCGCATAACCTCATAGTGAAGCTGTTCATTTGGCTTCCAATCCAGTGACCATATGAATGGGAGTACCAAATAGTTGAAATTTGCTAATGACAATTATGTGTATATACTGTACTGTATATAAAATTGTATTGATTGATTTTGAAAACAAGTTGGTTCTACAGTACAGTATGCACTTTTATTTACATGCCCTCTCTTTTGCAATACAGTATATTTTGTCTTATGTGTCATGTTTAAGTCATATTCTAACCACATTCTATTTAATTAGATTCACAGGCTTTGGTTTGAATGTCATAGACTCTCCCTGGATTCCATTTCTTTTTGTTTTTTGAAACTCTTTCTTCATAGTTATTTTAATACATTTACTATTGAATATAAAACACTCGGAAAGAAACAACAGAGTTCAAAAAGATATAAATCAATAACATTATGAAGAAGGCCTTACAGTATTTCATATTGCATCCATATACAATACATAAAAGACCCAGCCACTGCTAGATACACTTATTAGCCTTGGAGTTGTAATGGTGAGATCTGTAATAAGACCTGACTCCCAACACACACAAACACACACACATGACACACACACACACACACTCACAAAAACCCTACTCCCAACCAAGGAGACCATCTCAACATTTATGAGAAGCCCTATTATCTATACATTTATGAACCTATACTTATACCTATACTGTAGGAGCACTTTAATTAGTACCTCAATCCTATATTATCAGGAATCCATATGCAACTATTATGAGAATTCCTATCCTAATCTTGTAAGAGTGCTTTGCTCTAAGGAATTCCTGCCCTACAATTCTAAGGGTCCCTCACCATAACCACATTGATGATCCTCTACATCACACATATAAGCAACCCCATTCCCAATGTTTCCTATGCTAAGATTTCATTTAGTTTTAGAAGCAAAACACTAAACACAAAACTAACATCCAAAAATTTAAAATTATAAGCTTCCAAACAGGACTGTAAATTGAATTTCTTCAACAGAACTTTTCACTGCAATAGCTGCTGGGCAAAAGCCATTACTTGTACCAAAGGTAGCTAAAAAGACGAAAGATGACGGTACGGGTGAGGGGAATGCAACGGATGGTCTCGCTAATGCTGAAGACCATGTTTCCAATGTTGCAGAGGATCCTGAAAAGGGGCCGAAAGGGAGCACAAAGGAGGAGCATGATGGCGACCAGGAGGGTGTGCTCATGTACTGCTTTGTGTGCGATATACAAGTGAATTCCAATGACCAAGCTCTCCAGCATTATACTGGTCGAAAACACAAGTACAGGAGCTCACTGGTGGCATCATTACCCAGTGCTTCAGATGTCTCTGGTAAGTCTTTGATTACATCTAAAATATAAATCATTTCATAATCTTCATCATCAGCAAGTCACACAAAGTAGGTAGTAAACACATACAATAGGACATGAATGTTTTATCTCAATGGGAACCCCTTTAGAAGTTATTAAGTTATCTATTGCTTTCTCCCTGTATTTTATTTGGAATTATTATTATTATACTGTGTTGCTTTTTTTAGTATAATTTTTTTCTCAAATAAATGCACACTCGACCACTGTCTGTGCACAACTATTGTCTGTACTAGTATTGAGTCAGTTGTTAAGATATTAGGATGCTTGCCTTGCAATCTTAGGGTCTGTGTTTTAAATTCTGTGAGATACAAGGATCTTTTTAAAAAAAATTCAAAACAACACCACTATATATTGTAAAGAGATTTTAAAGCATCATAGTTTTTACGAAATGTCTCTGAATATCAGTTGACCTACGCTAAGTTGAAAGGGTCAGAAATCTATAAATTTCACATATTATGAGTGATATTATTATTATTTTTTTTTTTTGGCAGAAACCAATTTAAAAAGAAAGTCTCAGGTGCTAGCGAGTTCTGAACAACAGAAGGCAGATGGGGAGAACAAACCGCCTGTTGTTAAGAAGTCGGGGGGCCCTAAGGCTCAGCCAAAACCAAAAGCTACCACTCCACAGCAGACATTCAGCTGCACAAGTTGTGGTGTGAACGTGACCAGCAAGGACATGCTTGACGCCCATCTTGCTGGTAGGTGTATTGAGAAATAATTTGGTGTAAATAAGAGTTTAAATACTGCCCTCTGTAATTTGTAATATGACATAATATATTACACAGTACATATAAACCATGTATAATATCCACCATTCACAACCATTAACATTACAAGTGTATAGGTGTAAAATAGATATCTGTTTTGAGTTGCATGGTTAAACTGTAGAATTTGGAGATCTCAACTTTAATATTTAGTAGAGGGTTCTATATAGTACAGACACAGAATCACAGATGAGGTATAGTAGTTTCAATCATGACCCTAAAAATAGCAGTCAGTATTTTTTGTTTTGTTTTACTCTATCCATAGATTAAACAACAAATTACCATATTCATAGATTAAACAACAAATGTAGTGTTTACTTCCATTTCACTGTTTTTAAAGTTATGCTGGTCATGTAGAAACTCACTGTCTATAACTATTCAGTATAAGGAGTAATTACTGTATGAAACAAATAATTTGCAAGATGAAATAAATATGCCTTGGGCATAGTTTGCAGTGATTGCCCAAGGTTTGATTCATATGTAATGCATTTTTAAAAATAATATCAGGAAATAGGAAAATCCAAATCAGTCACTTGTCGCAAATCCTGTTTCAGAGATAATGGCCAAAACATGCTGGAATCTCAAAATTTTTGAAATCTATTTTATTGCACTAAACTAACCTTTGTATATCTATATATCATGGTATGGTGTTATTTTCCTCATTTTCAATGTTAAAACAACAATTTTTAATGATTTGATGATGGTTTCTGCTTCAGAAATGCCCAAAATTATTAACTTTGAAGGCTGATCTCTCAAATATTGTTCTTTAAACAGCTGTATGTGTAAACTCCTGTAACTTCATAACGAAATGTCAGATTTGAATGATTCTTTTACCAATTTTTATAGCTCTCATTTTACTGTTTAACCCGGTATTATTAACTAAAATTTGATTTTTGCGACGAGTGACTGGTCTGGTCTTTGCCACATATAATTAGTGCATATGCTGAAGTTTATTTGGTACTTAGGTATACTATAGAAAAGGGCAGAAAACAGTACAAGAAATCTCAATAGATATACTTCTGATTTAAGATGTGGAAACAAGATCACAAGACTGTTACATGACTCACAAGATTGTCACAAACTGTCACATGACTCACAAAAGAGTGTCACATGACTGACAGATGACTCACTAGACTGTGTGACAATATAAGTTTTGATTCAATTTTTTAACCAGGCTCCAAACACAGGAAGACCATGGCAAGACTAGGGGGAATTGGCATCCCTGCCCCTTCGAAAAAGACTCCAAAGGCAGCGATGACTGCTACGGGGAACGGCAAGACTGCCAACACAAGCAGCAATAATGCTGGGACGCCCTCAACCGTTCTTTGCATAACGTGTGATGTCTGTAGTGTTACGATGAATTCACAGACACAGTATGAACAAGTATGTAAAAATTATCTTGCGTAATTACCATATTTTACCGAGTATAAGCCAATATTCAAGTATAAGCCCACCCCCTCTAGTTTAGGCTTGATTTTGGTTTCTAACCTTCATCCGAGTGCAAGACCTGGGATTGGGTATGTGAAACAGTCGCAATTCATCACCCCTACCCCACCCTCACATTGCCATTCCATTATATGTTTCTGTTAAATTAATTATCATGTACTTTTAAAGTTATTTAAAAACGGCAACATAATTTATATAACTGAATCTGTCCACAGTGACAAGTGTTGTGTAACAAATGCATTGGTATGTCCATATATGGGTGTGATATGACATCATCATGCCCGTATATGGGAAAAATCACAGATATTTGTCACTGAAATTGGATGCTTATAGAGCATTAGACTTCATGTCTTAACTAATGTTGTCTTTAATTTTGTAGCATTTACAAAGTCAAAAACATAAGAACAGACTGAATGGAGTAGGGACTACTCATGTACCATACCAGAACAAAGGTGCATTTGGTGGTTTAGCCGGTATGAGCAATTATCGTAAAGGTACGCGCAAGTTCCAGCAATTCGGCTACAAGAAGTTCGTCAAGGGCGGGACTGCCAACCAGAATCACAACTGGTCAAGGGGTTCGATAAACCCACCGCTGCCACCACCACCACCACAATCTGATGTTCAAGACTGGAACAACTCCCAGTGGGCGGGGCCAGGTATGGGAATGCTGCAAGGAGCTACACCGTTGGTCCCTCCTCCTGACTTCCCACAAACTGAAGGCTACGGATATCAATACGAAACAGGACGGCCTGGGCAGCAAGGGACGCCGCGTTTTGGACGCCCGGATTTGAAACCAAAAGGTCAAAATGCTTATCCACAACCACCACCTTATATGGTAATTTAAAATAATTTATTATTGCATTATGATGATTTTATTATTATTATTATTTTTTAGTGTCTATTAACAAACTTCAAAATGTGGACCTGTAACTTTGTACTTAAGTAAAGCTTCATTTACACTCACATTTCTATAACAAATACCTGTGAATTGCTTATATATGGGTGTGATATGACATCATCCTATCCATGTATAGTTGTGGTAGTCATCATCATGCACTAATCACAGATAATTTTCACATAAAACTTGGTAATGTGACTTGCTTATATGGGTGTGATATGACTTCATCCTATCCATGTATAGTAGTTGTGGTAGTCATCATCATGCACATGTATGGACAAATCACAGATAATTTTCACATAAAACTTGGTAATGTGACTTGCTTATATATGGGTGTGATATGACATCATCCTATCTATGTATGTCTCTCCAATATAGACTTTATTTCATGGGTGTGATGGTTTATTCTTGTGTGTGTGTAGTATCCCCTGAAGTTAGGAGCACTATGGTAAACTTTGACGTTGACCAAGTTCAGAATCCACTGGATTCGATGTGAGCCTATATAAGGCAAAGCTTCCATCTCCAGTGGTTCTGGTTGGACTGGTCTGATGGTTGGTGGGTTAGTGTTGAGCTTATAGTGGTGTTGGTATTATTATTATTTTTATTGTTGATGTTTTGTAATAACTGAAGCAAATTCTTGTTTTTCAGACTTACACTACTGATGAAAACTACCATAGTTTGTGAAGAGAGATGAAAGCAGTACAGTAATAGGTAAACTAAGGCCCCTTTTTGTGCTCTTGTACTAGATTGCAACAATGCATATA
The DNA here is from genome assembly GCF_011630105.1 of Anneissia japonica. Taxonomy (NCBI): domain Eukaryota; kingdom Metazoa; phylum Echinodermata; class Crinoidea; order Comatulida; family Comatulidae; genus Anneissia; species Anneissia japonica. Next base: position 130,424 of record NW_022682882.1, on the reverse strand, counting down.
CTTTTACGCAGGCAGCTAGTGCTAGTTTCCCTAAAATGGTATAATTCATCTACCGTTGATTAGTTAATTTATGTGTATTTGTACACCATATTTGACTCTCAAACTTGAATCCTCTATCATGAATAGTTATTTTATGCGAATATTTGTAGATAATTTTTACGGCATCTGAATCCGGATTTGTGAGTGTAAAACCTGTGTATGTGGTACCACCACCTCAGAAATAATTGGAATGAATCAGTAGATACCGTAGTCAGTGGATCTGAAGACAATGCAAATTACCACATTTATGTATAAATCTAGTTTTTTATACTCTAATGTATGTACAACTACGTACAGACCTAAATCTTTATTAATTTTTGTGTCAAGTTCTATTGACTTTCCATTACTCGTCCTGGACAACTAGTACCAGTGATCACTTTTCCAATTTATCTTATGTTGAGAAGACAGAGTAGGTGCTGTTATAAATTATCATTGTACATATGGTCTACTACCAGTGATGCAAAAAATATTACCAGTGATAAATTTGTCTTGATACATATTTCCATATATTATATAATGGTATGGTTTTATCATTGCTTCATGTCTAGCCAATGTATATAAAATTGTTTTGTAATATTTTAGTATACAGTAAGAACTTTAAAAATTCAAGATGTAATGTCACAGTTTATGATTTTTTCCAGTTTTATAGGCTTCTAATTACCCCGTCCTAGATTTAATAGTCCATAGTAATGTGTCTGTAACATAAATTAATCAGTACAGTATTATGTTATAATGGTTTTGTTTTTTCATATCTATAAACAGATAGTTGTTTCTTTCCTACATGACCAATTGCCTTCAATCAAAGCCATATTGCTGTAAAATCTCAAACACTATAATTTCATACAATAGACTCAGTTAAGTTATGTATACATTTATTTAAGGCATTAAAATGTTTTGTAGTTTTTAAAAGCGCAGTGATATTCTTTTTACATTAACGTATTCATTGCGTTATACATTTAATGCAATAGCGCCCTCTAGAAATTCGACAAACACTCAAAGATGGCCATCAGGGTTAAGATTAAAATGTAAAAATAAGATGTAAATAAAATTGATGGCATAATGCTTAATGATCAATTAAACTATAGGAAGAGACTGTTGGAGTACGTTCTACAAGAGAGTAAGTCAGGGGTTGTACTGTGCCTGTAGTAAGATGTAGCAACTTGGTATGAATACATACTATTATAAATGATTTGTGCCTGTCGTCAGGATGCCTGTGGTGTTGGTACACTGTATATAATGGACATTTTCGAGTGTCAATCAAATTTAACACCTAACCAATCAGAATGGTATGCACACTATAAATGATTTGCATATATGTAGTACAGTATACAGTGTATTTACTTGTTTGCCATATGTTATGAACAGTGCTGTTCTTGGTGATATTACAGGTAAAATCAGTTTTTTAATTTGTATGGTAATTTTTTGATTAATGGTACGAAAGAAATGTTAAGTTAATTTGTAGTAATTTATATTTTAGCCTCTTCATTTCTTGATTTTATTCAAGATTTATGAAAGACAGAATTATGGAAAGTATTTTCTTTTAAATTGTACTCCCATATGTTTTGCATATGTTGATGTTCGCTGAAAATGTCTTTGATGTTGTGTTTATACTGTACACTATTTTAATAGGTTTTAAAGATAAATAACTAAGTTATCATCTATTGTGTTACCATCTACGTTTAATTCATACAAGCCTGGTTCTCACGAGAGCCCTAGTATCCGGATCGAGAGCTAACCGTTAGCGCTAACCGTTACCACCTGCGTGAGAACGCCAGATCGGTTAGCGCTAACCGTTAGCAGTATCCGGATACCGCTAACGGTTAGCAAGCGCTATCATCAACCAATCACATGTACGCGTTTACAATTTCCAGTTTCTTATTGGCCAGTGATTCGATGATCATATATTTGGTATCCGGATCGGGATTTTCTCGAATGGACGCACGGCAGCTAACGGTTAGCAGGATCCGGATCCTGCTAACCGTTAGCAGCCGTGTGAGAACATAGCCAATATGTCATGAGGAATGTCCAGATGTAACAAATGTTAAGGCTGTAACATGTTGGTGTTTTTAAATACTGTACTGTTGTTACATACAGATGTTTAACTGATGTAACGTATGAGATGTATTATGCAAGTGTTGTAAACAGGTGTACTGTAATATATTTAGGTGTAAAAGGCAGATAGTAATCCCCTTAGCTTCCCTTACACCCAGTAAAACAATTGTAACGCTCAGTCCTCTCTATCAGGTTTTCCCCATATATGGGCATGGTGATGTCATATCAAACCCATATTAGTATTTGGTAGCATGAAAGTAAGTATTTGGTACATAAAAGATGATAGAATGAACAGAGCTTAAATTAGTTGTTAATGCTCACCTGCACTGGAGAGGGATGTATAAGTATTTTGATTCTGAATTCAAACAATTGTTTAATTTTTAAGCCTGTATATATTTGTTATGGCACCCTCTACATAACACTTTTAATATTGGAACTTTTAATTTTGATCAGTTTGATACCAAATTAATGATTATTTTATTGGGCTTTTTAGGTATATAATGTGAAGCTCTGTTTACACTCTCAAATTCTCTTTGACAGAAAACTGTTGTGTGTCCTTGGTCCATGTATAGTCACTATGTGCCTATATAATATAGTCATATTGTGATATCATTATGACCATATTTTGCATGTTACATGTATGTCAAATAAAATGTGGTAGTGTGAAGAGGGCTGAAGGTGTATCCTATGTTAAAAGGAATTTAAATTGTGTTTCTATTGTTTGGTAAGTATTATGCTACATCCTTGCCAAAGGAATACAGTCTATGCTTGTTTGGATGTTGAAACATGGATTTGTCTTGTGACAGTAGATTTGAGATTGATTAAAATGACATTTTCTGATTACACCACATACGTCTATTATCTGTAACTTGTCATGTTGTCAATGAATAAACTCAATATCTATAATTGTTAATACAGTACAGGTACTTGTTGAAGGTGGATGAAAAAAATATCAAATATGATGAAACCTAATAATAGACAGTTATGAAAAGAGCCTGCATTGACAGTTTAATATCACAAATAGCCATTGACAACCCAGAGGCAACGATAGAGTGAGGTGTGTGGCAATGAATAAAGGGGCATAGCGCATTTAGGTGAGAGGAGTGGGGAATGATGGGATAGACAAAATACAGTTGGTCATACATCATCGTATGTTAAAACCAGGGAGAGTCAGCTCATGTTATAGGCCTACCATCTGATGGTTGCGCGTATTCTTGCATGACCATCTTCCATCTGTTGTAGAATTTTGGACAGACACAGATTGGGGAGACTAGAGAGTTAGTGCATGGGGGCCCTGGCGCTTCGCCCCATTCAACACCCGAGCGTAACGCCACTGACACAGCCATGATTGTTATATAGACCATGTGTTGTCACTATAAAAGTAGTCGTATATTTTGTGACAGAACATATGTAGGCGTAACTGTGGTAGCCAAGCACATGGAAATAAACTTGAAACACTTTTCAGATCTGGAATTAAATACTACGTCATCAAAGTGATGTCAAAACAAATTGTATTAATTCCTATTTTGCCCTGATAATAATTACATTGTTTACCTGAGTATATTTAAGGGCACATTTATTTCAACAGCATAAAAAAACAATGCAATTTTGTGACTGGAAATACATTTTCTTTAAAAAGCAATAAAATTAAACCAGTTTTTATACAACATTTGCCAAATAAAAACAGTCCCTCCCTCATCGATAAAAAAAAAGAGTAATATTCTATTGTTCAGACAAAAAAAAACACCAAAAAAACCGCCTCCCTCATCACTTTTTTATAAGTGATCTAATAATTTTTTCTATGTGCCCGAATAGGAAAGCTTTAGTATTAAACAATCTCAAACTATATATCGCGTCTCAAACGGAAGATACTGTACATATTGTTTTTGTGTATTCCACCATATCTCTAAATGCACTGTAGATTCAGTCGGTGGGTAAACATTTACTTGTAGATATAAATTAGACAAGGAAATTCAGCCCTCTCACCATTAAGCATTCTTATATGAATGTTTTTATCTTGGGATGGAGGCAGCGTATTTTTGTACCAGTAACGTGTCAAGAGCTAAGGCAATGTAATAAGGTATCAGGAGACAAAAGTAAAATACTAGCAAATATACTAGATAAAACAATGTTGAGGAGCAGGACCACCAAGAGGGGAAACTGCTCCATCGTCATTTCACAGTAAAACCATAGCTTCATCATCACTTCTTCCTATGAATGTATTTATTGTGGTGCAGTAAATTTACTGATTAATTATTAATTTATTATCATGAATGTAGATGAGTAACTAGCATAATCACACCGGTATCAATATGACTCTTTTCCTCTTACTGTTGCAAACATCATTTAACTGTCTGCCTATGAACGGCATTTATCATGTTGAGAACACTCATTTTACTGATTAATATTACTAATTTATTAATATTTATGTACAGTAAATGAAAAATTAGCATAATCACACGGGTACTCACATTAACAGGTTCCATATCATGGTGCAGAAACAGTATTATTTATAGCATTAATATGCTCTTCTACTTATTGTCAAAAAATTCATACCAAACTCAATAATGTGTGCGACAATAAATTTACTCCCATCATCAACAAAATCATCACAAAGAACAGTAAATACAACACCAAATCCCAGAGCTTTGCTGCTATAGGAAGGCTTAATAATAGACCAACAGACACAAATTACAATATCTAGTCTGTTTTATTTTTTTATATTATTCTTGTGTTTTTTTTTTACACATTGTAAAAGAAAACAAGTTACAAATACAAACTCTCTGTTAACTAAATATACTACCCGATTCCCATTGTTTAAGAACACCCGTTGTTTGTTCTACTTTGTTAACTGTACATAGGTATATTCTAATATGAAGCTATTTTCCCCAAAGTATTCTTGCCAAAGCTATACAAATTAATGGAATGCAGTCAGCAAAAAAATTAACAAATATTTTCCTCCCCAAAAATAAGAATGGTAAATCAGATAAAAATATATTTAAAAATATTTTATATATAACAGTTGTAGTTTTCCATGCAGAATAGTGGATATAATATTCGCACACAAAAATCTTCATAAATAAATGCTGGTGATGTTTACATCACATTTTTACAATAGAGAGATAAATACTGTGACCGGCCCTACCACTATGGTTAAACCATTAAAAAGTTATAAATTGTATTTTAAATTCTATTGCAATTAAAATTTTTTTTTATTCATAAATTCACAATTCACATACTGATGTTATTTAAATTTTGACTAATACATCCTCCACTTACAAAACATTTTTTTTTCAAATAAAAGGGCTAATCATGTCATTTGGACATTATATAATATATGTCATATTTATCACATAACTTATGACACAAATTAGTGTATGTCTCATACTGAAGCCCCAACAGGCAAAGACTTAAGGCTTCAATACCATTGATTGATAAAATTAGAATTGGTACATTTACAACCTTAAAAATGAATATAAATACTGGCAAACAGTAAAACTTATTTTTCAATTATATCAAAACATAAGCCTAGCTTTTGGTAGAGCAGGCCACAATAAATTAGCCAGAAGAATCATTAGCGTTCAGGCATATAAGGACGGTCATTCATGAAATCTAATTCCAGTTCTTCATTAAACTTCATCACAGGGTTAATCGATTTTATCATCAAGGCCTAAAATATTATTTCTTTAATGCTCCTGATTTCACATATATAAAATTATATATTAATTTTTTTTTTTTTTTGGCACATTGATATTCTCAACAAGTTGATAGGTGCACTGCGAAATTGGCTGACTTCAAGTAATCCCTCTTAGCTACTAATTCAACATGTGCTTTGCCATCGAGCAAATATCTACAAAGAAAAAAAAACATGAAATAAATTTGTGTACAGTTATAAGTTGTGCATTCATTTCTAATGCACTGAACGAAACATCCCTATTCTTACATACTAATTAGTATTTTCTGGTCAATTCATTTTCCCCTGGTCATTGGACATGCAAATTCTCTGCTTGTGGGAAATATATTCTTAGATATGAGCGTAATTCAGATCTTATAATTCCATTCCAAATCATTCACCTCCTAAAAGGTACCCATTGTTAATCCTGAGTATTACTCTTAAAAAGAGAGGCAAACACAGATATATTCTTAGATATGAGCGTAATTCAGATCTTATAATTCCATTCCAAATCATTCACCTCCTAAAAGGTACCCATTGTTAATCCTGAGTATTACTCTTAAAAAGAGAGGCAAACACAGATAAAGAGTCTTGCTCTACAGGATAAATAAATACATATAGTGTGTTGTTATCGACTTACTCAGTTTTTCCTCTACTGCTATGTACAATACTATTCGGTCCCATTATCAAATATTTTCGGTTTTTCTTCATCAGGTGCCGGCAACCCTTACTCAACCAAAACGTCCTTTTGACCTTTGCCTTTAAAGATTCTTTATTCACATTATCAGCAGCTGTAAAAAATGAAAAATAACTTTCAATTAATAAAAACATTATACTCTAATTATGACATTTGTTGGTGAAATCAAAGATGTGGACAAACTTATCATGTACCTGGTAACTTAAAAAAAAGTATTTTAGATTAAAAGCATAAGCAATTTTTTAGATTTATTATAATGTACAAAGTTTTACTTACTGTTTTGTGTTAAAGATACTATATTGCCAGTGTACCTGTAGAAGAACTCTGTCTCCTCAATTCTTTTTACAGTAATTTCATATACTAGAAAAAATGAAACAGAAATTGATATTACAGTAAAAAAATGGAATGTCACAAAATGTAATAAATTAGGTTTAATATTTTCTAATACTAACATTATTGACAGTTCGCAAAATTGGTCTATACTATTGTTTAAAGAAGCGTTTGCTATACATAGGCTACACCCATCCCTGAATAGGGTTGGCCATAGTACAAAACAAAAAAAAAACTTTAATTGATTAACATTTTCAAGCTGTCAATTTAAAGGTCTATGCAAAAGAATACAGAAAGGTATCATATAATTGTCCACAGATTGACAGGGAACCTTTTCTCATTCAAATTATTTTATTCAAATTATTAATAGCCACTGCTATTAAAATATATGCACACTGTACCTGGGGATGGTCTTTGAAGGCTTTGCATCGGGCGTTTACTCTGATATTGATATTGATTTTATTGAATAATTGTTATTGTTACTATCAATTACTCATTCCTAAGCACATGATTTTATGTATTTTGATATGTATTGATGTTTTGTTTTGCTTTTTTATACCCTCCAGTTTGGAGGCAATATTTAATAAATTGAATTGAACTGAAATTTAGTTTATTCATAGCTATGTCTCCTACTAGAGGTAATGTTTTGATTGGTTAAACACTTTTGGTATTTGTGCATATAAGCTTGCAAATATGGATAATTTTTTATTCCTGATGATGACATAATTAATGTCGAAATATTGAATCCCGACACGATGGCATGCATTTTGATACTTGAAGTATGCATTACACATCTTTTCACAAAATATGTTGTAAATAATTAAGTTGCTATTTTTTCAGTCTCTGTTCAGATGTAATTATTTGATTCATAATATATATGTAAGTTGTTGTGTTCCACATGTTGGTGCCTTCAAATCTCAGAGTACATGTTATTTTCAGAAAATATGGACGCAAGGCTTGATTTTGATTATGCCCATCATATGTCTTGTAGAGAAATATTAAGCAATTATACAATGATGGGAATAATAATATTAACATAGAGGACTTACCATAGACTGAAGCAGAATGTGTGTGTATATATATATATTTATATATATGTATATATGTATATATGTGTATATAGATATTGTGATTTCATTTAATAATTGTTATTGTTACTATCAATTACTCATTCCTAAGCACATGATTTTATGTATTTTGATATGTATTGATGTTTTGTTTTGCTTTTTTATACCCTCCAGTTTGGAGGCAATATTTAATAAATTGAATTGAACTGAAATTTAGTTTATTCATAGCTATGTCTCCTACTAGAGGTAATGTTTTGATTGGTTAAACACTTTTGGTACTTGTGCATATAAGCTTGCAAATATGGATAATTTTTGATTCCTGATGATGACATAATTAATGTCGAAATATTGAATCCCGACACGATGGCATGCATTTCGATACTTGAAGTATGCATTACACATCTTTTCACAAAATATGTTGTAGATAATTAAGTTGCTCATTTTTCAGTCTCTGTTCAGATGTAATTATTTGATTCATAATATATATGTAAGTTGTTGTGTTCCACATGTTGGTGCCTTCAAATCTCAGAGTACATGTTATTTCCAGAAAATATGGACGCAAGGCTTGATTTTGATTATGCCCGTCATATGTGCTTGTAGAGAAATATTAAGCAATTATACAACGATGAGAATAATAATATTAACATAGAGGACTTACCATAGTCTGAAGCACAAGCCTGTGTAATCATACCTTCCAGACTCGTTTCAGAACTGAAGCTGACACATTTGTCTAAAAAAAAAAATTATATAAATATATTTATCAACTGCAAAGTGTATCCACAAAAAACCCCCTAAAAAACAGAAAAACAAAAAAAAATAACCCTCAAAAAACAGAAAAACAAAAAAAACCCCCCAAAAACAGAACTTATGTTACTGGCTGCAATAAATGTATAAATTATTAGATTAAAATATTGTTTATTTAATGTAAAGGTGTAAAGTCAAGAATATATCCATCTGTTTTGTCCTTTTGTTGGCAAGAAAATGTATCATAAAATATTGCTGACACTTACTTGTTGAACACTGGCAAGATGTTTCATTCAGGCAAAGCAGACTGAGAAGCTCGCTACCCCCAGGGGGCTGGTAGAACTCTGTGCACTTGTTGTCTGCAAGGTACACAGAATTAAAAAAACTATTAATATGCAAACTATAATTCAGATATTGAATATTATTTTTCTAGGTTTTCAGTTCAACAATACATCAAATTGAGGTGTCATATTCTGCAGATGAAGTTAAATAAAACACTTAATCTCTCTTACCAGGCTCTGCATATTCATAAATTGATACAGTAACAGGCTGGATAGAGACTACTGTGAAAATCTGCTCAATGTCGAAGTTCACACAGGCTGGAGTATCTCTTGGAACCTAGTGTTTTTGGATGCAATGTTTTAAAATATGAGATAATTACTCAATGTAAATATAAACATATTTAAGCATTGGAGGAATTATTAACTGGATATGTTTAACATAATATACAATATAAAATCTCTAGTTCAATTCTTTGGTTCTGTTAACTAACCAATAAAATAGTTAAATGAATATTACCTCTTCCAAGTAAAACAGAACAGATCGGTCCGATTCTTCAAATTGTTTAAAGCCTTCGTCTTTTCTTAGAGTCTATAGGAATTATAGGAAGTAACATTTATAAATTCATGAATATCAACGTTTTAAATTCACATTGCGTTTCTGCCATCTAGATGAGACATACAGACTAACGATGGAATTACACACAGTATAGAAAGAGGGAATGTTATGATTTTGAAAAAGTCCAACACAATGATAATGCTGTATTAACAAATGGATAAAAAAGCGGTATCATAGTTATTATACTCTAGTGAGTGCATTTTAAGTTTTGGAATTCACATTATCTTTGTGAGTCTGGAGCTGGCCTAGAATGTTGCACTATGCAGATATATAGGGCAATACTTTTCTTGTAAAAACATATTCATGGGTAGTACCGTACTCGTGCGAATAAGTGCCCCGTTTGAATAAGCACCCCCGCAATTTTGAACAAGCACACCTCGATTCCTAAAAAAATTCATTCATACAGTACAGTACATCACATCACCAACTTAATTTTCTGCATCAACTATTCGCATCTATCTTAGCATTGTCAGTCGGTCAGTCCATTTATCCGTCTGTCGGTCTATCAGTCTCCATTAAATTTAACATGGTTTTCAGTTTTGATTTCCATTCTTGTTTTATTGCTACCCGGCTGTTTTGGATTTAGAGCTACAGTATTTAATTTCTAAAAATTAAAATACTGTATGGCCATTTTCAGTCAACAAAAATAAACTGACTTCATCGCAAAAATAAACTTAAATAGACTTCATCGCTCTTGTACTGTATCTAAGCAAGAAATCCTGCAATGATCGATGGCCAACACGCTTACCACCACTACCACCAATTTCATCTGATGTTGTGTAAATACCCCCAACATTCTTGTCATGAGCCATGCTCTCTTGACGATTACCCTTTCTTCACCAAAACCATTTGTTTATCTTCGATTAAAAAAAAAGTGCCCTTTGAATTTTCCAATTTCCATAAAGACCCCTTAAATTTTCATCTATTTCCATAAGCGCCCCTCAATTTCCACCCTGTTTTCATAAGCGCCCCCATTTGAATAAGCGCCAAGAATATTTTAAGCGCCCGGGCGCTTATTCGTGCGAGTACGGTAGTACAATTAATTTGGATAGGTCTACCTCTTTGTCAAAACTGAATCCACTGAAGAGCTGGACCTCAAGGACACCCATAAACACTTTCTTGTTTTGAAGATTCCTGGAAAATAAATAGAGTATTCAACTGATAATATACAGTACAATCATTGCTTTCCAACATCTTACTCCATGGTCCTTCTTCCAAAGGTGGAAGGGTTTTGTACCCAGCTTCGTCAATAAATATACACTAGCTACTTTAGTTTTCGTATTCAATGTAAAGGTAAAGGTAAGGTAGGAGAATAACCCATAACTTTAAGCGTCATTGTGCTGAATTGCGTATGGGCGTGGTAATGACTACCTAGCAGCCGTAAAGGCGTTTTGTGATAGCTACAAGTTTACATCATTCCACAACAACAGGGGCTGAAATGAACCATCACATCGGGGTAACACTCTACTCTTACGAAAGATGTAATGGGTTCTTTAAAGTGCACACAAGCCAGATGTATACACTGGACCTCCATTTTAAGTCCTTATCCGAGAAGACTTGGGTCTACAAACTGAAAAATTCGGCGAGGAGCGGCTGGAACCAGCGCCAATGTTAAAGCTGTTTGTTCGCTCAGACTCCACCACGATCAGAACATGATTAGGCGCACCGGATGGTTTGTTTTTAGGCGCACCGGATGGTTTGTTTTTAGGCGCACCGGATGGTTTGTTTTTAGGCGCACCGGATGGTTTGTTTTTAGGCGCACCGGATGGTTTTGTTTTTAGGCGCACCGGATGGTTTGTTTTTAGGCGCACCGGATGGTTTGTTTTTAGGCGCACCGGATGGTTTGTTTTTAGGCGCACCGGATGGTTTGTTTTTAGGCGCACCGGATGGTTTGTTTTTAACGACGATAAACCCTTAGTACCTAAAGGATTCTAAACGTAGCTTTGTCTGGGAAAAATAATGATAAAATAATACCTTGTACAAGCTTGAACGTGGTACCTCAAGTTCTTTCCATTTGACTTTGAGCCCTTCAACTCTGTTGTGCTTGCGACGACAGAAAACATACAAGTTTCAAAATTAACATTTGGTTTAGTGTTGTAAGTAACTTCCATCTATAAAAACAGAAAAAAACATTCAATTAATGCTTTTGCAGAAGAAATAATATTAAAAAATATATATATTTTATTTTATAGTAACATTTATTATTTAATTAGTACTAAAAAAAAAGTATTCTTTGTATAGTAGAAATGTATCACCCTCCAGTGGTGGATCTAGATTTTTTTGGTTAATAGGGCTACAGAAAATTTCAGATGGTTTGAATAAATCTACCTTAGCCACATAATGAGAATATTACTATACTACAAGATGTAGGATGGTTGATAACCTAATATTTTCAGACGAAGCTACTAATAGTAATCTACTATCATATGCAAGTTAAAACCCTCTAAATCTGTCCCTTTAATCACAACCAAAGCAAGAACAGTTTTAAACAGTTTATTGCAAATTCTCACCTGTAGTTGAGCTGACCCAGATCCGGACGTATTAATGACAATGGGTTTTTCAAATGGTCCTAGAATCTGCAACAAAGACATTGTCAAAACATGAGATTTGCCGATTGGAAAGATACAAGTGGCGGAACCTGGGGTGGCAAAAATGGCGGTCGCCCCTTCCAGGCAGAAGCCAAAGAACACCCCAAAAAACTCTGTAGTCTATCACAATTGTTTAATATTCACTCAGCTTTCACTGTGAACGGTGGATTAATCGGTGGGAATTGAACCCACGGCCTCCAGATAACTAGCCTGGTGTCTTAACAACTTGACCATCGAGCTTGCGCTTGATGGTTATTGATGAATCCATTTCCTAAGTAGCAGCGGGTACTGCAATGCTATTCTGATAGCGTTTAGTTAAAGAGTGTAATTAGATGTTTTACCTCTAAGTGTTGCTGGACCAACACATTGTTCTGCCTAAGCTCCAACACAGTTTTGTTTTCAGTAACTAGGTTTTGAACTTCCACATCCAAGTGAAGGCTGCTGCTTGCGTGTGTCTTCTTTGCGTACTCTGCCAGAGCTTGCATTCCAACCTGAATATCCTGTAATTAAAAAAAAATTAATTTAGTAATATTTACTTATATAGTTTCTAATTAAACTTTCTTTGAAAATGATTAAATTATACAATTAAATTTTGTCAATGTGTTGCCTTAATGATTATGATGTTTATTTTTTGATGTAACTAACCCTGTGGAAGAATGCTAGTACATTTCACATATTAGGATAGCACTACCCATAAAAATAAAGGATTGTTAAAGATTATTAAAGCAAATAGCCCAAGGCTTGTAGTGTTTTGTCTAATGGGCTAGCATTTTGTCAGCATCATAGGGCTAGCAAGCATGTATGTCCACATTAACAGGAACTTTAAAAAGTTACACTATAACAATAACAATTATATGTAATGGTCACTATATGAAAGCTAAGCATCATTGGATACATAAAGGTTTTAATAACAGGATTTCATAACTGGAACATAATCAACACTTGTAAAATGATCAGTCCCACACGTGCATGTCACAGATCAGATATTTTGAATGAAGGGTCACAGCCAATGTTTCCCCGCAGTTTTGCAATTTATTGTAGCAAGAAAATTTAATTGCAATTTTTTTTCAGTCAAAACAGGGAAACATTAATCATCCCTTTCTAGACTTGTCACCAAAATTCATTTCTGAAGATGAACAAGTAATGTTTGAAATACTGAATCACAATGGCTTCTTTCACAAACTCAAATCTTTTTGCCTACTGAAATGTAAACAAAATTTTCAATTGGCATACTGAATGTGGGTGCAACCCTTCTGGAAGCAGGCATTGAACATTTTTACCAAATTTACGAACAACTGTGACATACACATGTTGGACTGAGATTGAATGGGAGAGATTTAGAGGACAGTACCTCATCATTCAAATGCATGCTAGATTTCAAATACAACAAGTACAAGAGTGAAACTAGGATTTCATCAAGGCAAAGTGCAAAGAGATTCCATACAGAGGGAATTGTTATTGCACATAATACCAACATACTTAAGTTGAAGTACAACAGAATATAACACAGATTGCAAGTACTTTATAATACTCAAAAGGCATCTTTGAAACTACTGTTGAGTTTTCAAAGGCAGATTCAATCTGTCAATGAAAATTAGCTTTTCAAAAATAAACATTGAATCACCACCATGAAACAAAAGACTGAGGGTGAAAACTAAAGAATGATAAGCTTTGGGAAAATTAAAGGAAATATGCAGCAAAAAAAAAACAAAAAAAAAACCCCTAATAAACAAGAACATGCAATACAGTAATATGGTATAAGATTTAGGGTGTTTTAGGAAAGTTTGTTGGAATTAGCAACTATAGAGGGCAGTGTGCAAAACATATTTTTCTCATTTTTAATTGCTATAGACAGATTGAAGTAATGTTGTGCTTTTAAAGTGTTGTTTATATAAAAAGCAAGCCAATATGCAAACCAAGCAAGACAAATTAAAAAGTGCTTTTAATTATGAGTAAATAATAAATTAATAAATTAATGGGTGTACAGACACATAATAGATGGTTTTGTACAAACTGGTGCCGGGAAACGCAAGCTGATGGGGCATTGCCCACGTCACATTTACACTGCAACAAAAGAACAAACAAAAGATATGCAATAAATTGTTTTGAGCTTCATTTTTCTTGTATGAAAAGTTTCATTCCATTTAATTATTTTGTTGCCTCATATTTGTATAAAGAGTTTAAGTGTGGTATTGTAAAATAACTAAAACAAATTGATGGAATTATTAACTCAAAAATGATGGCATAAAACATTTGCCTTCATACATAAAAAATCTTAAGACATATATTGCCAAGAGTTACTGATATGAATTATAATTTAAAAATATCAAATTTACAAAAATATCGACATAGATGTAAAAGTTCAAAATAAACATATAGTAAAAATATTAAACAATGGCAACAAAATTAGATTATCTTCATAGTAAAAATATAAGCTATAAATGAAGGGCTTGAAGCTCTGCCAACACAATCAAATTTTCTTTGACAAAACAACTGCTGTGTGCCCATATATAGTCATCATATGCCTATATATGGTCATGATGTGCCCATATATGTTCATGATGTGATGTCATCATGAGAATATAATAAACATGTCACACTATTTATATGGTAGAAATTTTAAAATGATGAAATTATTAGACCAACCACCTAAAATTTATTTTTACTTGTTTTAGATATATTTTAATATAAATTAAATTTGAGTATTCATTATTGATTCCTATACCAAATTATCTATATATCAGGGGAGGGGGGGGGCAGGGTCCCTAGTCTTACAAATATCACATGGCATGCCCTGCCTGCAAGAGCAACATGCCGGGCAAGCAGGGTGCTTATCATCGCGTGGGCTAGGCCTAGGCCCACCACACATCGAACAAGTAGGCTTCCGCGCGGACATGGCTACAGGAAACACTACATCTTTACAACTCTTTGTTAAACAACAATAGGCAAGCTTTCACATGTCCATACAAGACAAAAGCGAGAAGGAAATGAGGATATTGTTCATTCACGCAGGGCGTACATAGGCGAGCTAGGGCGAGCCCATTATTTTTTTTTTATGCTTGAGAGGTAAGTTTCAAAGGAAACTTAGGCATTTATCGGTTTATACAGGTAAAGGTAAGTATTCACGAATTAGACAAAAAATTATATGTATTTTCTACATTTAGTAGACTCTAAAATTGATTAAATAAGCCTTTGAAACCTCTAAATTGTGAAAGTCTTCGCCCCCTGGACCACTTTCGAAACCTTTTAATCAAAGTTCGACTTTGCTTTCTTCAGGGAAATAAGACCCCTCGTCGGGGGCTTTGGCCCGACCACCTACCCCCCCCCCCCCCCCCCCCCCCCCCCTTTTGGCGACCTCAGTCCCCCGTCATTGGGAAAATCCTGGTGCCACCCTTGCTATATAATATACATTATTATACTATACTATATTTACAACATTTTAATTAGTTTCTACAATTTTATATTGTATAATGTTTTTGCATGGATGAGGCATTTATGTATCAGCATTTCTGGATGATTCTGCAACTTTAAAATGGAAGTGTTAGTAATTCATGTGTAAAATAACGGTGACCTTTGCCATGCAGTGTGTGTGCTGCTTTTATAAACCTATATACCGCCCTTGTATGGCTAAATACTTGTGATTAATTAGCTGTATAAAATTTAGTACTAGGACATTTGCAATTTATGAATTAGTTACATATAATGCTTGTTTGCAGTATATATGACATCATAAACTGTATAATAATTATATATTATAATATAATATATGTATATTATATTATATAGTTTTAGAAAAGCAAGGTAATAAATGCTTTACTGTTGTCGCCTGTATTCCGTAGCTGAGATGTTTTTGCTGTCGGACCAACCATTCAACAATTTCATTGCTAGTGTCCATTTTGCCAAGTTGGACTTGTGTTAGCAGGGAATATCCGGTAGTTTTCACCGACATGAATGACGGTTTGAATGAGCGCCAACATTGTGACAAATCTTCCATTTCATGGGTTGTCTCGTCAACGTTCCAATAGCGGTATCCATATTCTAATACATTTTAATATATAAAGTAATATAAAAGTTAATAAGTAATCATGGATAACAATTTTTGTCTATTAGATATAAAATATTATACCACATTTTGACTGAGGTCCAGCTGTAGGTGCTACACAAAGCATCAAAATCATAATCATCATCAACAACATCATCTTAAATATAATGTGCCAATGGAAATATGATATTGATTATTATGATTATTTCTATCAGGATAACATTTTAAATATTATTTTTAACTGATATTTAATGACAATTCATATCATTTATTTCACAGACTAACAGCAAATCATTTCTACTAAAAGTTTGGTATAAATAACATAATTGGCACTGTCGTTACGTAATAAGTATAGATGTTTTCTAGAACAACTAACCTTCCTCGTATGTGGCAAGAGACAACAGTTGTTTATTTGCCTCATGCTTCATTTTGCTATTTGATAAACTGAGGGCGTATGCGGTGATAGCAAGGGCGTACTTATTCTCCACTGATTTCTGTGTTACTGCTCTCTCTAAATATTCCGTAGCCCTTTTGATGGAGTGATGGACCGAGAAAGCCTGTAAACAAAAAAGTGTCAACAATGTTTATAATATGGCAGTCATTATTGTTACACAAATTCCTAATTATAATTGGATTGTATGCATAGATGATTAAATTAGGACAATAAAATCCAGTCAAAATTACATACAAATTTGTTTAGGACTGGTGTAATTGCAAACAATAGCGTTATCAACAAAATTAAAAAGGTATTAGCGAAAGATTTTTTAAATCATAAAATGTTCTACACGCTAATTTAGCGAATCTGTGCAAAGAATACAAGAACAGTATAATTCATGCCTATATTTACTGATAAATATAATTATCTAAATTTCCAATTTATAAAAGTGACTTACTTAAAATACAAGTAGACCCAACCAAAATTTCAAAAGATGCAATAACTTACCACATGATGCCTGCAGCCAAGTAGGGTTGTGAGAACATGTGCTGTTAGTGCTGCATGCCCTTTCAATCCATCCTGGTTATCAATAATATAAGAAAAATATATAGATATGTTTAAGCACTGTGACAAATTTATTTATTATTATTTTATTAATGTAAATAATGAGTGTAAGTAAAAGTGAATTATGAGTGTAAATTGAGTACAAATGTGTGAGTACTAATGTGGATATGAGTATAATTAAGAGTACACGTTTGTGTGTATATGTACAAATGTGGATATAAGTAAGAGTACCCATGTGTAAGTACTGTATAAGTACAAACACAAGTATATAAGTACAAGTGTGAATACGAGTGTAAAGCTCAGTTTCCATAGAATTGCTTACCCTATCGGCGACAGTTTGTCGGGAAGTTTGAATCTGGTTCTACTTTGCCGATTGCATTGCAGACAAATCAGTGTGCATTGCTAGTTGCCATGATGCAATCTGGAAGGCGTCCGGATTCGTCTGCAACGCAGTCTCTAAAGTTGAACCAGGTTCAACCTTCCCGAAAACTGTCGGCGATACGTAAGATATTCTATGGATACTGAGCTTTAGTAAAAGTACATGTGTGAGTAAAAAACTTTAATTTATTTTATTTCCATCATGTATTGAGAGTGACCCTCCCGCTCAACGGTAAGCCAGTGAGCTGACCAATGGGGACCCTCGAAAATTGGAGTAGCCCTGGGCTTCTTTTTTTGCAAACTTTGGATGGGCTTCTTTTCGAGGTGGGCTTCTTTTCGGGACTATTTTGCAAAGTAAAGAGGGGCTTTTCAAAATGAATGCTGTAAATTTTTTGAATTTGTACTATAAAATAATAAATAAGGACACTGTAACATCAATCTGTATCATGGAGTGTATTTAATTTGCTCTAAATCACCTAAACTACTGTATAAACCAAGCTTGTATTTAATTTATTTTGTTTTCTGAAATTCATGTGTCAGTGTATGTACTAGACATATTATTCCGAAAAGAAGCCTATGCTATCTTGAAAAGAATTCCATGGGCTTCTTTTTGAGATGGGCTTCTTTTCGAAGTTAATTTTGCAAACTAAAGAGGGGGGCTTCAATTCGAGATGGGCTTCATCTCGAGATTAAGCCCATTGGGCTTCAATTCAAGATTTTATGGTATGTGAATATGGGTATTATCAGTACGAATATGAGTATAAGTACAGTATGAGTTGCGTATGAGAATTCATTCACCCTAGATAAAGTGATACTAACCACAGCATCTCGTACAAGGTTGGTTTCGTTAAAGTGGCCGTCGGCAGCCTGATGATTCATCAGCCAATGTATAGACTTGCTGATTACAACACTGTCGATGAAAATAAACTGGCTAGCCTCGCACATGGTCAGTGTAGAAAAAGCAGTTAACCTGAGCAAAGTAGCAAAAGTAAACAACAATAATAATAAAGTAATACTAGGGCTCAATGTGTTAATTGGTGACCCAGTTTAGAACAAACACATATAGAGAGCACATGAGAATATTTACTGCGAAATAAGTGAGCATGAAATACTTGTATTGCAGTGAATTTCTATGCAAGCCACTACGATTACTCTGGCAGACCACACCAGTCCTCTAATGTATTTTAAATTAAATATGCTGTTGGACCATCATGATTAATGAATTAAATTTTTTTCACCGTAGTCAATGACGTTGATGATAATGATAGTAATGATAATTACCAAGTACTGCTGTGGTCGGAGTACTGCCATTCTCTGTAAGATCCATCATCTTGGTAGAAGGCCATTTCACGGTCATAGCCTAGAACAACAATAAACACAAAATATTATCTAAAGTTGTATATTCTCATATAAAAGAACAATACTAAAGATAATATGATTATAAATAATAAATTGCAAAAGCTTTCTTGATACAGAGTGTAACTGTTCAGTGTCCTTACTGCATCATAATATTCATTTTCAGTGTATTATATTTCTAATAAGGCTAAACTAATTTCTTTTACCTTGCCCTTGGTATGTCAATAAACAAAATAAATTGAGCATAGTTACCTTCTTTCAAAACCCTCTTTGCTTGGTTATATATAACCGGAGTGAGCTGTCCTGTCGAGTTGAGGTAGGATAAAGCATGGATGTGAGGGGCAAACTTAATGAGTGTCTGTTCTCCACACACCGTGGGCAATGCCAGTCCTTCCAAACCCTCAGCTATTGAGGTCAGTGTTGGTCCTACTGGGTCACCTGAAATTGAATAAACAAGATTTGTACATTGTTGCGAATGAACACAGCAAATGTTCAATGTTATTATTTTAGAATGAATTGTCTGTATTCATGGGAAGGATTGTTAAAGTTTCATGAGAATTGTCTATGTTAATGGAACAAACTTTTTAAACTTTTAGAACAAAGTATCCAAGGTCAAAGGGCATATCAACACACTTCATAGGACCAGTCTTCCAAGAACTAATTCCATGTTAATAGACAAATTGTCCACATTCATTGAACTACTTATTCAATATTCTGATAAATTTTCCATGTTTCATTTGAATAAACCATCAAAATTTGAAACAATACACATACAATATACATGAAAAAAAGGTAATTAAAATATGTTGTTCATTCTGCAAAGACCAACATAAGCACCGTACCTGTAAGTTTGAGGATTAGGCTCTCTGATCCCTCAACAACATCATCTGGGAAGTTTATGGTAACAATATCCATCTGAGGAACCCCTCCTGCACTCTCTACATTTTAAGGAAGAAAAGTAATATTGCGATCAAGAAAATTTATAATCATCATCATTGTCACAATTTTTAATATCATTAAAAGCAACATTGTTTTCATACCATGCATCCTACCACTGACATCACTGCTAACAACCTCACTATGATCATGATGGTCATCATCCTCATCTTTATTGTTCTTGTCGTCATCATCCTCATCATCATCATTATCAATGTCATCTTCATTGTAATCATCGATAACAATATTTTCTTTACCACATGCAACCTACCACTGGCATCACCATTTCCAAAAGCATCATTTTTTATCATTATTCCCATTGTTATCATTACCACAACATCCTTATCATCGTCGTCCTTATGATAAATCACCCTCATCATCGTCTTCACCTTCTGTGTCCTTGTTATTTTATTAGCCAAAAATTGTTTTCATCACATGCACACAACCACCGAAAGCATCACAGCAAATAGAATCACCATTATCATCGTCAATTTCATTGTCCTCACCAATTACATCTTCATTCCAACTTACCTACATAATGATGTTTAAAAACACTATCATTTTCATAAGGGGCACTCTTCCTTTTATTGGAGGGATCAAGGATCAATGGCAACACAGAGGTACGGTGCAGACCTTCAGGCTAAAATGAATTAAAAAAAAAAAATGGTAATGCAATCATTTTTTGGGTCCGCACAAAGCGATGACCTCCGAGTCTCAATGCTGTTCTTGTTTTGAACAGACGTTCAGGAAATTTTGTACACATAAATTGGAGGTGATTTCCAACAAATGTTTATTGCCTTTTTTTAAAAGTTGGACACCTATGAAACAAAACAGCGGTTTCACCAAGAACTGTTGTTTGTTGAACTATCTACGTGGTGTACTGCAAGCATTAAATATATTATTACTTCGCCATGCAAACCTTCAAACAATAAATTTCAAAGATGTTACTAGTAATGTAAATTAAGATTTTATCAACTCACAATAACTCTGAGGTTGCTAACTATAGCATCGCGCTCTTCACCATCATCATTTTGAGCAATGGCTGCCACTGTGATTGGGAAGATTCCGCTTTCTAACGGCATCAAGATGAAAGAAAC
The DNA here is from genome assembly GCF_011630105.1 of Anneissia japonica. NCBI lineage: Eukaryota > Metazoa > Echinodermata > Crinoidea > Comatulida > Comatulidae > Anneissia > Anneissia japonica. The sequence goes on along the minus strand of NW_022682882.1, from coordinate 109,528 downwards.
AGTTGCTTGATCATTGCCTCTAAGCGTCAAAGTCTGTGATTGGGTCATCTCACCTGGTGAAGCCGCAGAGCATACGCCTTTGACACCATACATAAATACATCAACCTAGGAAAAGATAAGATCTAACTGAACTTCAAATTTCTGATATTGTGGTCTACGCACAACTGTTACCATTCTAAACCATAAAGTCTATCCCCTTAACCTAAACCAGTTTTGCTACAGGAGCCTTTAGCTAGCCTCTTGGTTCGGACCCCTTGTCAGACTATAATTGATCGCTTGTTAATAAATATCTGGTACTACCACTGATTAAATGCAATACATAAAAGAAAATAGAGTAAAAGTGTTTACCTCAAAATCTTTCTGTACATAATTATAGAGGACAGCTCGAATATGGATATGTTCTCCACGAATGACTGAGTATGGTAAGTCCAGCTTCATAAAGAAGGGTTTGAAGACTGTGACTTCTAATGGGTCAGCGACACAGAGGGCGACATCATTTGATATACCTGTTCCTTGGACGAACCAAGTTGTGATGCTACTTGGTGTTGATAGTGTCAACTCTTCAAAACCAGATTCCCTGTTAAATAAAGAGAATTTATATGTCACATGACAAGTTAAGTAAGCGATGTACGAAAGAGCAGTAGTAGTCAATTAAACTGGAAGAAGCTGCTACATGTGCGCTGAACCGTGACGATCCATGGTAAATCTGTAGCACATGGTTAAATACACTACCTGCTGCTCTCCCTATGCTTCAAACTGTAGGGCTGAAATACAAATATTCAAGAACTGCACCGTCTTTTGGTTGGTCCTGTGTAAAATATGTCCATGTGCATGTTAATGAATCAAAAAATATTAGGGGAAAATATTGTGTACTGCACAATTCACTTCTAGAAGGACCCCACTGGAAATAAGTTTCTGAATTTGGAGTGTTTACTGTGGTGTTAACACCCAAAAAATCTAATCCAATCCATTAGAATTCATTATTTAAAAGATTTGCAGTTAATGAAAGAGAAATGTGACCCCTAATTTTGTTTTTCATTTCTTTTGAATGTTCTGAGCTTTTAAGGCATTGCCCCCATTGTTTTTGTCAAATTATTATTATATACAGTATTATTATTGTATATTAATTATGAAAATGGAAATGGAAATAAATGTTCATTGAATTGAATTGAACTTATAAGGTACCAGAAGTCAAAAAGAAAAAAAAACAACAATGATTATATAATCAACAACAAAATTAATTATAATAAAAAATTAATAACAATAGTTGTTGAATTTTAATTATTACACAAAAACAATATTTGCAATAAGTAAGAAAGGATTATCAAGTGTTATGATTATTATCATTACTATACATACACTATGGAAATAGTAAAGAGAAACTAAAAAAAAATATAAGAAGGGACGAATGTTATGTGACTCATGTGAACAGTAGGGGTCAGGGCATTGACCTGGACTTTCTATCGATCTTATCTTTGTGTAGGACGAGGGGTTCAGTACGGGTTGTTGTATATAATGATCTATGTATATGTGGCAAAGAGAAGCCAAACCATTCACTCATTGCAAATCCTGTTTCAGAGATAATGGCCAAAACATGATGGAATGTCAACATTTTTGAAATCTATTTTATTGCACTAAACTAACCTTTACACATCTATATATAATGCTATGCTGTTATTTTCCTCATTTTAAAAGTTAAAACAATAATTTTGACTGCTGACTTCTCAAATATTGTTCTTTATACAGCTGTATGTCTAAACTCCTGTAACATCGTAAAAAATTGTCGGATTTTAATGATTCGTTTACCATTTCATAGCTCTCATTTTACTGCTTAACGCTGTATTAATAAATAAATTTTTGCGATGAGTGACTGGTTAAGCTTGTCTTTGCACACATATTGTATATACACTATCAAAATGCAATCTGTCTAATGCTCAGTACACACTATCAAATTATCCTTGGCAACAAACTGCTGGATGCACATATATAGTCATGATGTGCCTATATATGGTCATGATGTGATGTTATCATGACCATATTTAGGCATGTCACATGTTTTTGTCCAATGAAATTTGATAGTCTGGGCAGTGCTTGATCATCAGACATGTGCTTTTTTTGCAATTTAAATTTCATAGGTAGTAAAACCAGTTGGCAAAACTGTTTACAATAAAAGTGAGCATACTGTATATTAGTTTTACTAGCCTCCATATACCATGTTTGTAAAATTTTTACAATGCAGCAAAGCAGCCAGTCACAGGGTAGGGGGTACATTTTGTATATATTCAACAGCAGAATGATTAATGTTGTTTACATCATATTTAGTGTGGGTGTTACATCCAGCACAGCTATTTGGACATTAATTTTCTGTTAACCAAGTCTCCATAAGAGTACACATTAGAGTTGTTCACTGGATGTTAGAAAATTTCCAGATATTTCTAGTGTTGAACATAATACCAAATTCTCAAATACACTCTAAATGGTTTGAAGACTTGTAATCTCACAAGATTATAGTTGCACACACGCATTTATAATACATAATTTGAAAACTTTAAAAAAAGGAAAAAAACTGTATAAAAATGTACAATTCAATATTTATTTAGCTTCATAAAAATATAATTTGTTCTATTGTGTAAATATTTATTTCTAAATTAATTTTCTATAAATAATTTAATATTTAAGTTATTATTGGCATCAACATGTATAGATTATAGGTTTAATATAATAATGTAATGCTTTAGTCATTTTATTATTTGCATAATATCTTAGTAGTCAGTACACACCTATTTCATGGGAGTGGTTTAGGCTGCGTTTGTGCTAATGACTATGGTTTTGTGTACTTGTTAATGCTTGTTTGATTTATTGATTTGTACATATTTTGTATAATTGTATATTTGTCTGAATAAATAATAAAAATAATAATAACTATAAATAATAATAATAATAATAATAATAGTAATAATAATAATAAATTGGAAGAGTATCAATGTTGAATAATTTTGGGTGCTATTTGTTTGATTTTGTATGCTTTGTTTGCCAAATCGGCTTGCCTTTGCAGCAGCCTATGCTAGTCTGTCACTATGGTCCATTGCCACAAGCACTGATCATTTCTTTGGCATAAACATGCGGCTGTCATGTTGAGTTCTGCATGCAATCTTCACGGGTGGATTTAGGGGGGGGGCCCGGATCTCTGGATCCACCCCTGATCTTTGCAGAGCAGTAAATGAATTGCAACAGAGGTTCCTGCAATATTTCTTTCATTTTATATTGATTTTCTTTCTAGCTGTTACTTTTTGCCAAAGTAGTGTCCATATGAAAAGGACATTATATAATTCTAAGTCAATCAAAATGCTTAATGACATATTTTTATATAGTATAATTTCTTTCTTTTTTGTTGGTAAGATATTTCTCTTAAACAAGTACTTCACTCTCTAAGCCTCACAGAGACTTGATCACAGTATGACAGATCAAACACCCCGAATGATACGTTAACACTCACCCAATTTCAATTTCTTGAAACACCCAGGTTTCTGGGAAGTTTGTTCTTAGTTCGAAGTCACTGATATCAGCTGTTATTGCAGACGACTGCCGGGTCATGATCATGTTTGATGCTTCGGAGCAGCAGTTATAAAAACGAAAGGGGTGGATTTGGGGGGGGGGGGGCCCGGCCCCCCTCCCTTTTGAGAGGTAAAAAAAAAGGAAAAAAAAAAGAAAAAAAGAAAGAAAAAGAGAAAAACGATAGCCCAGAACGCCTCAAATGTTATTTTCGGGCGTCTAAAACACAGAAATTTCATGGGCATGCCCCCGGACCTCCTATTTCAGTGTTGTCTCGATCGGCCCAAATTTCGGCCCCCCTTTTGGACATCTCTGGATCCACCCCTGATCTTTGCAGAGCAGTAAATGAATTGCAACAGAGGTTCCTGCAATATTTCTTTCATTTTATATTGATTTTCTTTCTAGCTGTTACTTTTTGCCAAAGTAGTGTCCATATGAAAAGGACATTATATAATTCTAAGTCAATCAAAATGCTTAATGACATATTTTTATATAGTATAATTTCTTTCTTTTTTGTTGGTAAGATATTTCTCTTAAACAAGTACTTCACTCTCTAAGCCTCACAGAGACTTGATCACAGTATGACAGATCAAACACCCCGAATGATACGTTAACACTCACCCAATTTCAATTTCTTGAAACACCCAGGTTTCTGGGAAGTTTGTTCTTAGTTCGAAGTCACTGATATCAGCTGTTATTGCAGACGACTGCCGGGTCATGATCATGTTTGATGCTTCGGAGCAGCAGTTATAAAAACGAACAATCAATGGGTCGTCTGGACTCAGTCCTTTTTTATTAGCAATTTTGGATGCGGCTTCTTTGCAAGATTTTGATTTTGACTTTTGTCGTCCTTTCTCGCACATTTCCAACAAGTCTTCATTTTGTTCTGGAATAAAAAATACTCTTTATAAGTTGATATATTAATGTTTCATGCATGCACAAACAATGTTGTTCTAATGGGCTGTATTTCATCAAGGTTAATACTTTAATTAGATTATTCTAATTAGGCCAATTTGATGGCGGTGAACTTTAGACAGAATTGTAGACAAGGGCAATGCGTTTACAGTGTCAGTATTATAGTTAGCTATTTACCCTTTAATAAAATTTCCATTGTCAATGAGCAAGTTTATAGAAAAGAAAAAAAAATAGTAGTAAGTAAAAAAGTAAAAAAAAACAAACCAAAAAAAAACCCAGAAAAAACAAAACCAGTTAGAAATCTGATGTGGGTGGAGGTGATAATGTTTTTAAATGGTTGACAACTGCTTTAAGTGTTATGTGTAAACACAATTCTTTAATGTCATACCATCCTCATATATACTTCTTCTTCTCCTGCTAGCAGCTACCGGACATCCTAGCCCTACAAAGACAAGAAATGTGTGATTATAAGTCAAATTCAAATTATTTCAAATCAGTACTCTTGATCTAGTTGATTCAATAATAGCAAAAACCACAAAATGATAAATAAAAATGTTCAACCATGTATATAGTAATTACAAGCTGCCTGCATTATGTGGGACAACCTTGCATTTCAAAGTCATTTTACATAAAACATGCATTTTGCAAAACCTATGAGTATAATCAATTCTGGCAAAGACAAGCCAATATATTATATAGCAGTCTGGTCTGTCACAGGATCCAGATTCACAACTTCAATATGAACAGTAATAAAAAAAAAAACATTGAAAAAATAAAAACTATTTACTAGTAAAATTTATTAAAATGTTAATGTTAGGATCTTTGACTTTTAAAGTTTAGATGAGTGGTGACTTGTATCTATACTAGGTCTGCATACTTCAACCTTTAAAATACTACTCCTTACCTTCCCTTCTTTGGACATTTATGTTTGCATTTGTTATAACAGTGATGCCAGCTCGCTCAAAGACGTCCGCAGTGCTACTACCGCCTCCAGGACCACACCCAAGATCAAAACCTTGCATTTTCTTGAACAGCTTGGAGACAAACGAAGTATAATAAAAATACATTATTACCACCACAACAATCACCACCAAAACAATCACAATCAAAACTAAGCCTATCTCCAATATCTTAACCTTCACCCCAACCTATCCCCGTTTAGTTACCATTCTTAACCATCACCACCCTCAATACCACTACCACCATCATTCTCATTACTATTATTGAAACAACCTCCACCACCTACAATTACCATCATCAAAGCTGTCAACACCACAACACAAACCCATCATAAATACGTCCCAAGATACATTTTGATTTCATGTGCCACTTACTTTTTCTTTGCTCAATCGTTCATAATTCTCCAAATTATAAACAGATTTATCAACTGCAATTAGACCCACACGCGTTGACGGTTTACCATCTACGAGGAATGTAATATTCTTTGCTGGTTTGAAGCTATCTGCTTTTTGGGATGTTGACGGATCTATCACAGATATGCTAACCTACAAGTTCACAGACAACAGTTCAAAAGTTAAGCAGATAATGTTCCAAAGTTTAGCAGATGATGTTCAAAAATTCAAAGTGAAGCAGACAACACTCAAAAGTTAACCAGACAACATTAAGAAGTGAAGCAGACAACACTCAAAAGTTAACCAGACAACATTAAGAAGCGAAGCAGACAACACTCAAAAGTTAACCAGACAACATTAAGAAGTGAAGCGCAGACAATTATACTCAAAAGTTAAACAGACAAAATGCAAAAGCTGAATGTATAATCTTGACAACTTACTGTATTTTCACAAACATTTTCAACTTCAAGCAAAATAGAATCTGCTACGACCTCTTGGTTCTCATCAATGTAGAATGCAACGATACGTACAAGCGGCACAAGGTCATTCGTAACGAAGATAGGGAAGTACACAACCGTATTTAACACACCCTCAACAGTATTTTCTGCTATCACTTTGTTTCTGGCAATAACCTGAAATGACATACAGGGGTGTGATATAAATAGGTAATTGCCTCGGTCTGAATAAAGGTTGGGAGCTATGGTAACATGAAAAGTTTAGCATAATGCCTGACATCTTAGTAACATTTATTATAATGCCTCCATGTATAAGGGTGGTTTGGTTTTATGTGTTGTCAGTATGTGTGCCTATAGAAAAAGCGCTGAATTTATTCCATGTGCATTCAAACGATCAAACTGTGCTGGATTTCATGCTCCATGCACACGGCACTTGTAGATAGTGTTGCACACGTCCTTAACAAAACATATGGAAGTTAAAATTTATCCTATTTATTAAGCTAAATTAAAAATTGTCAAGTCACATTTTGAAATTACATTTACCTTGAATTTTGGAGATCAGTGCTCAAAATTTTTACAAAAACATAATTATTAATAACTCATTATTTTTGTATTCCTTTAACATCTGTTGTGGCAAGTACTTAACTTGCACAACAGGATGGAATGATCCTTTACAATTTAAGTCTTCTTTGTAGTCATGAAGAAAACCCTGCTGTCACAGGGTTTGAAACTTAGACCATGGAATTAGAAGGAAAGTACCAGCCGTCCAATTCCACTCTAATGATTTTTAATATTTTATTGTAGATGTTATATATTGGAAATAGTTTTAAATAACTTTTTCCTATCTTTTTTTTTCCATTTCACTGATGTTTAAACAACAACAATAAAATACTAACACAAACATTGTAAACCTAAATCTTGAAGTAAGATTATTTCTGTATCTGTGATTGATATTCTCAATTTTTATACAGATTGTGTACAAAGATTTGGGGTATTTTTGATGGTCTCTATTCTACTAACTTTGTACCTGAAGTGAATAAAATGACAAGTGTTTAACATTCGGAAACAAAGAAACAAAAAAAAATCAGCCGAAACAGATGAACAAATGTTGTGTAAAAAGTATTATAACAAATTTTGTTCTAATGTTGTTTTAAAACATGTACATCTTATCTAATAATCTTGAATCTCAAATCTCCCTGGTAAACTGTCACAAATTCGGAAAGTTGCCAGACAGAGAAAAAAAACCTAAAAATATCTAGCTGTCTACTTTTTTCATAAGAATGAAAAAAAATCAATCATGTTTTATAAACCTATGAAGCCTGTATGACAATCTAAAAAAAAAACCCCACTAAAAATTAAAATAAATCATTAAACTTTCATTTAAAAGAATAAAAGATCAAATAATCAAGTTATTAACTTGAATTTTATTTCAATTATTTCCAAGCAAACAGAAATACACCACAAAATTTTTAATGAAACACAAATCCAAACATTTAACTTTTTGCACACTTATCCCAAGAAAATGTTTTGATTTATTAACAGCAAAGTTACTTGATCTGTGCAAAGAACAGAGGAACGGTAGTTTTTATGCACTTTTTAATTGGCAAGGAAATAATTTTCTTGTTCTGAATTCCAACTAAAATCTAATAACAGGTTTATGTCTCGCCAGAGATACCTTTTTTATACAACTGTAAGGGAACTTTGTTGTTGAAGAGCTGTGTTTCTCATGACCATCCTAATGCTCCAAATGTTCATATATTCAAGTACTGTAACTCTACTGTTATTTTTATTAAATTAAATTTAAATTATATATTTACATTATTTATTTTCTTCAAATATACACAATTTAAATATGGAATCTTGTTCAGATTTAATAGGTAAACACAGACTAAAAATTTTTAACTGAGTAGAAAGTGCATAAGGTGATTTATTTATATTAGTATTTGGCTATGTGATCATCTGGCTTTTATTACACTGGCTTCCTGTGTATAACAAGCTCATGCTTTCTATCATTACCCACAGTCCCCACCTGATGGTCACATGACCCAGACAGTTAACAAAGTTCCTTTCTTTTACTCCATTTAAGTTGACCTATGCAGAGTCAGAAATGTCCAAGGTTCTTCCTCCCCATGGATTGTGGGGTTTTCATCAGGGTAACATTATTGAGATTAAATAACATTACTGAATGTGTTATGTGTATATGTGATCTTATTATAGAATAAGGCTTTCTTATGAATCTGTTGTTTTTGAAGTTTAAATATGCATTACAAATATAATAATGTTATGTTGGTCTTAGATAGCATAAATGGGATGACCTCTATGCACCTCATATTATTTTACCCCCGGTCATTTAATCAAATACATATGGAACATGTTTTCTGAGATTCCTGGGGGAGTAATCCATAATGTAATCAATGCAATGACATTCATACCTATCAGGTGCACACCTTATACTCCTAAGAGATGAAAAACAACATATACGATTGACCACAATAAAACTCGACCCCAGAATCTTCTAATTGGAAGCCTGGTGCTTTACACCACAACAACATTCCACAATATACTGAGCCAGAGTAATTCTGTTTCTCACTGTGTGTCTTGTAAAGACGTGCAAGCACCCCACCAGTTACCAATACAATTAATGAAATTGACAAACACACCAATTGTGAGTGCAAAACACTGTAGATATATTTTTCTACCTCATGTGAGTTTCCAAGCCTATTTTCTCTTTACAAGAAAATTTCTCATTATGTATATTTTCATTTTAGGTGAGAAGTCGTAACCTAGTTGTTAAGGTAATTCTCCTCAAAAGTCCCAGGGTCCTGGGTACAAATCCAATGTAAATGCCAAGTGTTGCACACTATGACATAAACAACTCTAATCCCCAAGCAGTTTATAGGGAATTGGACAATTTCTTTGCATCCTTTAAATTCTTAGTTACGTGCTGCTGAATGAAAATAACAAATGCAAGTTGACTACAGTACTTACGATGTAATGGATGACACGTTCAACCGTATTGGAGTCGGACAAAATAACTTGAGCCTGTAACTCACTTCCCACATCGACCTGGAGAGACAGCGAGAAAAACAAAATACATTGTATTGTAATACAATGATGAAGAAGATTTATCATTTATTGACAAAAATTTTAAAAAAGAGAGAAAAATTACTGATTATTATGAAATATAATTATGAAAATCCTATGATAAATAACAATAAAGAATAAAGAAATAATGGGCGATACTATTAATTTTTAGGGGTGTCTTTCTGCATGAATATATAGGTAAGTTATCCCAAATGTACATAGACTGTTGTAACTTACCCTAACTTTGTCCATGTCCTCATGAGGTATTCGTATCAGCATGTAATTTTGGTTTGGGGATTCATATGGACGTGCCTCAAATTGGATGAAGCCATTTTGATCGTTCTTCAAATGTTTATCTTCAGTTTTCAACTGCAATGAAAAAATTTACACTGAAGCAACTTTTATAATAATAATAATAATAATAATAATAATAATAATAATAATATGTAGATTCATGAATGCAAAGTAAACCAAAAAAGCAAGGTGAAAGTAATTATAATCAGAATTACAGGTATTCTATATCAATAAGCATTAAGAAGTATATGATATATATTTTTTATGTTTTTTTATACATGTATTCTATTGTCCTTAAGGTTTTATAATAACAAGCAGGTCGATTTCTTCTTTGGAGACAATAAATTTCTGAAGACAATGAGTTCTGAATACAGGTGTTATTATTACTAGTTTTCCAGGTGCTATTATGAAAGAATCCAGATGTCTCGCTTTCTAGATCGATGTGTCCTGCTTTTAAATATTCTGGAGATAGACGGTCAGTATATTACTATTAGTGCCAGAATAACCCATTAGTAAATAATATAAAAATAATTCTCTAGAGACAAAGGCAATTTCTTCATGCACTATAACTTCTTACGGCACTGAAGCACTTACTGCGTCGTACGACCTCGTACGACGAATCTAACTGCACTCAATGTGAGCACTAGATGCCGTCTGCTGATTGCCGGTGGCAGTCTGAACCAATCTTCATTAAAAATGATCCGTTGCGGCGTGTTGTCACGTAGAATTCTTTATTGAATTGCGTCGGCTGACGACTGCCGGCCGCAGGGAGTGCCTAGCTCTAAGGACAGTGTTGAATTAATGCCGGGATAACTAGTATCAGAACTGATAACCTACGTACCTTGACTGATATTTCGTCAGCATCAAGTGGGATTGAGTATGCGAAAGTTATCTGACTGTTAAGATTCGTCATTTGATGTTCTACGTTATCCGTCTCCCCAATCAATTTGACCCTTGTGCCATTAATAATAGCAGTACCTTCTGCACAAACAATAATCCCATCTCCTGCAGGGAGACCGTTAGGGGTGAGGACATCAGCCTTGAAGAAGAGAAAGAAAAATTGTATGTAAAATTGACAAGAGTGACAGATATTAAAGTTTTTGTAGGCTAACTTGATCTGCCAGCATTACAAATTTTGTTGATCCATAGACGAATCAGATCCAAGATTGTTGAATAAGTAATAATAATTTAAATGTAAATTAATTTCATTAATCTTGAGGGACAATAACATATTTTTGGCTTAATGAAAACATTCAAATAAAACATTTGAAAATGGAGCAAATAAATTTTAAAGATTTTAGCCAGTTCACAGCCATGGACGATGCCTACATGTTTTCAAGTGTATTGAAGATATTCAACTATATGCTATTGATTTTCAGAAAGGACCTATGGCGCTATGGAATTCTTTCAAAATACAGTAGTGCAATATAAATGATAGATAGATGTACATTCACAGACTGATCTTCGATATGAATTATGTACATTTGTTTTATTATATAATTTAAAACCGATATTTTATCATAGTTAAATTTTTTCAGCTTTTGGCTGCTCTGATTAAATAAATAAAAAATACAAAAATAAGTAATTGTCATAAAAGTCATACAATACCTTAACTTCAAACGGTAAACCCCTCTTAAAGAAGCGCAATGTCTTGTCTGCTTGGAAATGGTAGGCTTGTTGCACAATTGGACAACTAGCTGATTTCTTCTCAATTATCCCAGTTGAGCCCTCAACAACACGTGCTTCGAGGTAAAGCAGCATTCCAACGTAGAGTTCAAACCAGTTAGTTTCTAGGATATCGTCTAAATCAATAGCTTTTATAGCGCGACCAGCATCTGAAAGCTAGAGAGTATTGAACAGTTTTAGAGTTATCTATTTATTGGATAGAATTAGATTGGATTTATTCAGTGTAAACACCAAGGATAGCCCACAAAAGTCTAGAAGAAGACTTATTTCCAGTGGGGTCCTTCTGGTTGTGATTGGGCAGTACACTGGAAGACAATCCCCTACTCTTTTCCAAAGAGTGTACTGCGTTCTTTAACGTGCACATGGGCCATTAATGCACACGCGACCAATGGCTTGATGTCTCATCCGAAAGACAGTGCGCTATGGTAACTTGTATTTCAGCCCTCCAGCTGAAACAGAAAGAGAGGCAGTGATGGGAATTGAACCAGGGATTATTTTCCCAATTTCAATGTTAAAACAACACTTTTTAATGATTTTATGTTAGTTTCTACATGAGAAATTCCTGAAATCATAAACTTTGAAGGCTGATTTCTCATATATTGTTCTTCAAACAGCTGTACGCTTAAATGCTTGTAACTTCGGAAGGAAATGTCGGATTTTAATGATTTTTTTACCATTTTATAGCTCTTATTCAAAATCAATTTTTGCGACGAGTGACTGGTTTGGCTTGTCTTTGCCACAATTTAAGAAAAGTAATTCATACATTATACACACAAGTTAATTTTATCATGATCTATTCATTTGTTTTTTGCATAATTTTGCTAACAACAGAAAGACAGACAAACATAATTGAATACATAACCTCTTGGGTGGAGTTAATAAGAATTGAAACTATGACTACTTGGGTGAAAATAAAATTATAAAAGTTGCAAGAAAGGAATAAGAAATAACTAAGTAGGAAAATGAAAATTTAGTATTCAACATCCTCTTTTAATATACAGGAAATTTTGCATACACGCATAAACATTGCACAATATTGAAAACCTTGACACAACACATTATAGAACACGAACATGATTCTTAAAATTATGCGTCATTCAACGGTGTTGTTACAACCTACAGCGGCCTATAAAGTCTGTCTCCATAAACAAAATAATTCACTACTTTAAAAAATAACAATGTTCTTGACCTATTGAGACAAAATTAATAGCCAATGATAGATGACAACCTTATGTTATATTATGCATTTAACCAATAAGTTTGTTCAGAACTATAAAAACTATGAACTACTTATTAACATTCTCACATCTGCTATTATTCTATTGACAATGTTCTGGATAATGATAATATTCATCTGTTATTGACTAGAACATTCACTTGTGCTTTTTCCCATGATATTGTTTCAACATAAAAGAAACCTTGGTGTTATGTTGTGTATGTTTATAAACATTTCCGATTGCCACACTGAGGATGAGAAACAGGTGGACACTTTTCTGTGTTGTGTGAATGCAAAAAAACCTATCTATTATCATTAGAGAAAGAACCATCTCCTATAAATAATATATTTCAGTGGCACATCTAAAAATTTGATTTTTACAGATGAAAGGGGAAGACTACCTCATGTATTACAAAGGAAAATAAAGGAAAGAAAATAAATAAATAGAAATAGAAAGATAAAAAATGAAAAGGAAAAAAGAGAAGGTAAGGAAAGAAATTACAGGGAGGTAAAGCAAAAGAGAGACAGGAGGTAGGAATGAAAAATGAGAGGAAAAGGGAAGAAAAGACATGAAAAAAGGAAAAGAAAGGTAAGTTAGGCAATAAGGACAAGAAAAGAAATATTTAAAAATTAATTACAGTCTAATACTAATGTATATTTCAGCCTGTAAATTTATGAAAGATAGTGAACAGATTTTTGTTTGTGCTTTTGCCCATTCTTTATCAGGGTAAGCTATTTTGCTTTAATATAATATCATAATTTCATTTCATAAGTTCATAATTTATAGACTTTCCCTGAGTCAAAATTATGAAACTTAAAATAACTTGAACAAAATCAATGTTTTAACAAGTTAAGTACAGTTATTGCAGGTGAAAATTTCTTCATAATCCAAATGCAAATTTGTTTGCAGATTATAATAATCTACTGTATTAGAAGACAAATTTAATTATATAAACAAGTTATAATTGTTTCAAATTATTAGAAAAACTATATGGTAATCTGAAATATCTGAACTGCTATATGGATAATATAATTATCATTATTTGTCAAAGTAGTAAACTATGAAATCAGTTTTTGCATTAACGGTAATGAAATATATAACAATTATGATAAAACTGTAAGTGTAACTGTACTATAAGTATGGGATCAGGAAGGACATCTAAAGGTTAAGTGGCTGACCTATATATTATACTTGCGCATTAAGTTCAATAAACTAAGAATACAATTATCATAAATTATATAAGAAAAGATACCTTGTTGATAATGATAAATAAGGACTGTTGCAGACATAGATTTGGAAAAGGTGGACAGGAGATATGCCATTAACGTAAAGGCCAACCCGATGCGATTTGTTGTTACGTCGGATCTGTGCGAGTTAAACGCAGACAAGATGAATCACGTCGGGCTGCATCGTACGACGCTCTCCGAGAAGCTAAGGTACCAGGGGAAAAGATAGAGAAAGTCTTCCCAATGCAGCTTGGTTTCTATTTTTATAATGCTACATTTGGGCCCCTAGCATAATATGAGTGACTGAATGTTATGAAATACTAGATTTTAATATCAAATAAGATTAATACAGATATCAAATAAATCATCATAACTTTCATCATACAGGTCCAAGACTACCATATTTAACTTTTATATGGCATAATGCCATATAGTTAGTATATGGATAAGATAAGTAGTAGGGGCTTCATGAGTAAAAACAACATCATAGAGACATCTTACTAATTGATTAGTGGGAGGTATTTCCCCTATGATTTATGTATCCTATTTCATACACAGTATGATATTAAAGGTATGTTTTTGAATCTTCGCAACAGCAGTTTAATAATACATACACACTCACTTTTAAAGACCAATGATTCTCCTACAATCTGATGCAATATTAATTTCGTATTGCATCAAACTCACTTAATAAAACAAATTTTTACTTCTGCAATGGAGTTTATGTATTCAACACTGTTTGTCGGCCTGTATGTTTCTTAGCAGGAGTACGCAAAAACTAAGAGAACACCATAACACTTCGTGGAGCAGTACATTTTGGTTTAAGAAATTCCAAATTTAGTTTTAGGGTGAAAAGTCGAGGTCACAAAAAGCTGAAAAAAGTCATAATGATAATGTGGTGCAGCACGCACTCAATCAACTGCCCACTATATATATATATTTTTTTTTTAGCAATATAGAACTGAATAAAATCAAAGGCAATAAGTGTTCAACCTGCTACCGCTTTACTCAAGCACCTGATGTGAAATCGTTTATCCAGGGGAATGAACCCAACTGGATTTCAAGAGATATAGCATCAAGGCCCATTTCACGAATGAAACAAGAGCATGTCCACCCATTGAGAAGTAAAGTAGATCATAAGACAACAATATTTATGATTCTGTATTTTCAATTTTTGGTCTTTTTTATCCGCTATGATTATTAGAAAATTAACAGTTATAGTTCCGTAACTTACAAATGATTATCCACTATGATTATTAGAAAATTATTAATAGTGTATAGTTCCATAACTTCAAAATGAGACACCTGATTAAAACCTACATTATTAAAGTAATGTAAATCTGTAGGCCTACTTTGAGTGACACATCCTCCATGATGAATAGATGAATTCCTTGAACACTCAAGTGTCCCTATCCTACTTACTTGGTTTCTAGAAAACGTTGTAGGCCTAAACCATAGAGATATAATAAGAATACTAGAGCGCTAACTGCAATGTATTCGATATTCGAAATACGCAGAGCTATGTGTGTGTACCATCGAAGATGGCTGCCATAGATTTAGCCAATCAAATTTCGCCTAAGCACCATCATTTGCAATTGCGCCCTCAATTTACACAGAAAGTTCAGTACAGCTAGTTACCTGTATGTTTGAAACTCGAGTGTTGAAGTGTATGGGTGTAATGTACACGATTTTAATTTTCATTGTTTTTTAATAAGATGCTCCACTTGGCCTCGTCTTGGCTATGATAGTTTAATAATTTGTTATTACCATTACTCATTATCATGAAATAATAGTCAGTCAGAGGGCTTAATTATGGTAATAATTATGTATACTAAACCTGAAGGTGGCGCTTTACTACGACGGCCATCTTGGATGGTACATATACATAACTCTGCATTGCTTCGCCATCTTGTCAGCACTCTTGTTGTTTAATAGCTCATGGCCTAACCAAGAGGCTGAACAGTAGGGCCGAGCACTAACTGCACCTGCTGTAGGTGGTTGGTGTTGTTTCATTAATAACCCTAACAATTAGATGAGACATTTTATTTTCTTGAATGGTTTGCCTAGACTGCTGCTGACAATCTGCAGAAAGCACCGCATGACCAAGAGCTCATGCTGTGTGGAGATGGATTTGCTGGCTGACACAGAGCGCATTCGGCTTAACACTTACCTCCCCAAAGTCAATTTCAGTATGGATCTTCACGATTATCTTGTCAATTGTTTGGATACCAATCTTGAGGCTAACACGGCCTTGGACTGTTTTTCCATATGCATACCTTCAGAAAGAAAATTTATGTTTAATTTGTATAAAAATTTGGTACGATTTGGTGTAGCATAATCTATAATACACATGGCAGCCGCATATGGGAGAGAAAAAAATATAAAAAACAAAAACACCAAATTTGATTTTTCTACATATGAGGCTTACCAATATCTATTTAACATTACGGTTCAGGTTTTTGATAAATCTTTTGCTGGACCCTTGATTTAGCACCATCTAAATTTCATGTAGAGGTTAAACTTCAAGAAAAAAATATAAGATTTTTTTTTTTTCCGATTTGATACATAGTTAATTAGTAATTAACATTCCTATGGAGCCACATTTATTAAATATTTGAAAGATGACAGATCTCACTAATATTAGCAAATGTACTGCGAGTATCTTGAGACGTCAATTTTCGTATTAACTCAAACTCAAGGATCAACAGATTGGCAGATTACCAGTGAAGAATAAGGAACATGTAGTTGCTTACTTGGAATCAATGCTTATAGGGATGTTTTCTGTGCCGGAAAGTATGTGGAGCGGTGACGATATTGTCACGCTAAATTTTGGCAAAACTTGGAAGAAAAAAAAAAACATCAAAATTATTGATTATTTCTGCAACAAAAACTATATTAGGGCACATAGAAAAAATGATTAAATTATCACTCTTTAAAAAAAAAAAGTGATGAGGCCAGGCGTTTTTTCTTTTTTTTTTTAAACAGAACAATAGAATATCACTTCTTTTTTTTTATCGATGAGGGAGGGAGTGTTTTTATTTGGCAAGAATATTGTATAATATTGTATAAAAAGTGGTTTAATTTTATTTTTTACTGTGTTTTAAACAAAAAGAATTTCCAGTCACAAAATTGCATTGTTTTCTTTATGCTGTTGAAATAAATGATGTGGCAAAAAAAAAATTTTCTTATATTGGAGCATCACTATTTCCCAAATTGTTGACGAGGGCGTGAGTGATAATCTAACAATTTTTTCTATGTGCCCTTATCAATAATGATATCATACCAACTTCATTGTCCAAAATTGGAAATTTATTCCTACAATAACAAGCATTGTACGTTTTAATTTAATTTCTATAGAAAGGGTAAATGAACGAGTATATAAGTAGAAATGCTGTATATCGTATCTCAAACTGACAAAAAAATCAATAAAAGCAAGTTAATTAAAGTAACATCACAACTTTTAAAATCTAATCATCTTTTAATGCAACTTTCTTTCTGGAATTGGATTTACATTTTTTCAAATATATAAAATACATATACAGCAGAAATATACAAACATCAACAATCAATCACAAAATAAATAGAAAAAGATACAGGGTAAAAAGGGCAATTATAATAATTTATTTAATTAAGTTAATTATTTAGTTTATAGCAAAACTAATTAAACATCAAACGGTTCACCAATCCACACTTCCTGCCGAAAATCACCGCAGAGAGTTAATGGTTAATGTGTAGCGATAATTACAATTATCGCCACAAACTTCTAATACCTAAGATTTTTTTCCTGTTTCCAGTTTTTTAATGACTCCTTTTTCACTTCTTGCACTCTCAATTTTAATATTACACCCATATATGGGTAAATCACAAGTATTTGTCAAATAAAACTTGATGGTGTGGCAGAACTTTCAACTTTTTTTATTTTGCTATATCACATTTTAAGATACTGTATGAATCATTCAACTGCATTCCTTCACATCAATATGTTACATAGCATAGGTATGAAATCAATTTATATACCAAAAATTTGTAAATTATACATTAATTTCAGAGCTATATTATCTATATTTATCATATTTGTATTACAAGTTTTATTATTATATATTTATACATTTATTATCAAGGCTTTAGTTCAATGATCTTATAATAAATCTATTTGTTTTACTTGATGCCTATGAATACCCCCGAGGGAGTGAGGGATGTTGTATGTTGAGTTTAGGCCAACTTTACTCTGCTGCTTTCATGGATTTTAAAATAAGTTAAAATAAGCTCTTAAAATAAATATATTATGACCACGCCTAAACATATTACATTTAAAGCCATGTTGTGATATTGCATTAGTCATGTTGTGAAAAACAAGACAGACATAAAATATTCAGATTTGAATTAAATTAGCTACAAACTGACTTCTGTACTTACCATGTTCTTTCACAGTGAAATGTGCCATTGTTTTAAATCGATACTGTAAGAAGGGAAAAGGCAAAAGCAATATTAATTTTATCTTGGACTTGATCTATAGAGATAATAATTACTAAAGTATTAAACTCTCATGCAATCTGAATTTTAACAAGGGACTGGAAGAATGAAATTAATTATTATACATCTCCCTCCAATTAAAGACAAATTTTGGGACATGGGGTTTTTTGGTCTTCTATTAGAAAAATTATTACCGGTAAATGAAAATAAAAGACAGACATTCATTTGGGGCAGAAGAAAGGTAATCTGTAATTGGAGGTGGTCTTAATTTGGAATGATCTTTAATTGGAAGGAGACTTGTACTTGCTTTTGTGCATAAAATATAACCACATGAATGAAATTGAGTTATGAAACATCCATTTGAAACACCTGTTCACCTTAGAAAAATGGAGTTCACCAATATTCATGTATTTAAAAAGTCCTAGTTTTTTTTAGATGTTCCTTATGCACCTGTTTTCTGTTAAAATAGAGTTGTAATTGTACATAAGATTTATTTTATGGCAGTGGGTTCCCTATGTAGAGTAAGTGTACTCTATGTCCATATCTAATAGCATACAAGACGAATGCAATTAAAAAATATTACATCAATTCTTATACTGTATGATATAACAGAAAAAAAAAATATTGACCTCAATTATGACCTTAACCTTTGACATGTATAAACATCAAGTGCCATGCTGACAAATTGAATTACGATGTTGAGGAAGAGATATATATAGATAAAGAGATATTGAATTAGTTGCAGTAAATCAAACTATGTAGACATCTCTGTATGACGTAAAATATTTCGATTTAAAACTAATGTAACATATCTTCTCCTACTTCATCTTAAAGTAGAAAGTGTCCCAAATGTTATATCTTGAGCCCAATTTTTTTTTTCTATGGTTGTTGGTCTTAAAGAATCTGAGATCATCTTCCTGTGGGACACCGGATGCACGGTAACCGCAAGTGTTCCCGCCAACTATAAGAAAATGTACTTCAACACGCAAAAGGTGTGAAACTATGTAAGGGCCACTTTAAAGAAACAGTCACCGTGAAATACAATAATTTCTCCACCATTGATTTAATTAGTTGAGAGGATCTGATGCTAAACACCTGTAGAGTGATATTAACAAATGATTCCGGTCTGACGCCTCTTTCGGTACCCTACTCGGACTTTGGCATGCAATGTTTCCTATCCAAAGAAACATCAATCCCATAGGATCTTCAAAACAGGAAGAGGATATATCATTCGTAATCATATCATTTTTTTTGTCCTTCGAACTTTGAGAAAATTTCTTTTGATGGACAAGATTTCTGAGTGCCACAGGCAAGAAATTTATAAAAAAAAATAACCATGTCATTATTATATTTTGTAGGTCTACCTAACAGATAAAAAGATGGGATTTTTTTTCGCACAATGCGCTGTTTGTAGCAGTTACAATAATAATATTGTATGATCTACATAGCAACCTAGGTTAAAGACCACTTCAGGCATTTAATAAGAACATAAAAGAAGTGAAAGAAGTAAATTATATAAACCAAAAGTCACAAACCGTTTAGAATCAATAACCCAATATATCATTGCACTGTTTTCCGGGTATTTATGGTGCAAAGTTGACAGCATGCCTCTAGCGTTCATTTTATAATATTTATGTTATACTATGTACAGTACATGTTAGTTTATGGGAAAGGTTATTCCTAAACTATAAGTACTTTCAACCAACTTTAATTAAGTTTGCACAATGAATGAGCTGAAAAACTATTCAGTATTTTATTTCCTTTGTGAAAATTTTTCACTCTCAGAAAATTTAGTATGTAGAGTTTGTTTTGATTAGGTTTGACTGTAATAATGTGACAAATGCCCTAGTACGGTATAATGAGAGTTAATGTAAAGGGTAAAAGAGCTTGATTCCTGCATGTTTGCCTACAGAAATGTTGAAAGATGGAACTCAGTAGGGAGGAAGACAGAGAATATTCTGAGAAATTGGAAAAAAAAAACAAAAGAAAAACCCAGTAATAAAAGTGATTAATTAAGTACTTTGATCCATAGGATAAAATTTAAAATAAACTAATGAAAATAATCTAATGAAATTAATTTAATAAAAAAAAAATACTGTAGATCTTTGTGTATACACGTAACCCCCCCTTCCCACTACTTACATCATAGACCCAGTTTATGATTTGAAAGAGTAGATCAGCGGACTACTACAATTGATTAGCTTTTAATTGTCCATGTTGCATTGGAAATTTGTCTTTTCATTGGGCAGCCCTATAAATTCCATTTTTTTTTTTTAGATGAACAGGGGATTCTCCGGGTAAAATCTGCTCCCCCCACCCACCAACCTCTGCCTAATTTCTTGTTTGAAGGGAGAGGCTCATACCCAAGGAACTAGGATACTTGTATTTTATGAAAATTTATGATGTGTACAATAAATTATAAGGTTGAGGTTGAAATTCCTGGGATTAATGACCTAGAAAAATCACAGTGTTATTCATGACGTCACAAGTTACAATGACATCACAGGTGCCCATGACATTAATTCACAGGTGCCATGACATCAAAGGTGGCCATGGTTTCACAGGTTTCTTTGTACCACATTGTACTACATGCTAAAAATCTCATCACATAAGCAGAAATACTAGTTTTTTTTAAAGCTCAAGTGGCAAATATTATTATCTTCATCCTTAAATGTCTGCTGATAATTAAATCATCCTGAAATCTTTAAGAACATGTGAAATGCCATACCTACATAAACCCAATAACTGGATCAACATTATAAAAGTCAGAAATTATTTTCTAAATGACTGTCTTGACACCACTACTGATTTTAATAATGATATCCCCTCCTTTAGTGATATTAAGTCAATTTATTTGAATTTTGTATATTTAATAGTAGGAAAACAAATTTAACCTCGAACATTCCATTGTATTGCACCAAACTGTAATGCTGTAAATGCTGACAATTAACAATAAAAAATTGAAAAGACCAGCAAATAATTTTTGATGGAAAGTGCTAGAAAGATTATATAGGCCTACTACAGTATATTGTAACTCATTCTAGTTAAAATGTTTTTGTTTTTTTTAAGTAGGCCTATGATAATCTTGTCATTCCATGATTGCTGGAGTATGGTATTATGGGTCACTGATCCTAGACCTCATCCAGTATGATCCTTCTCATGTGCCAAAATTTTTTTAATAGTCTAACCACAAATTCCTGGACAGGCTACTTAATTTCCCTCAGCTTTCTCAGAAGAATACAGTATCACATGACTGGTAGTAACATTCCTCCTGCAAACATACTGTATACTTACATTGGGATCTATTTCACAATACAGCATAGCAATGGCTAGCCCTCTGATTCAGCCATTAACAATCAAATAAAGATTTTTATAGACTTATTTCCAATTGCAAAAATTTAGCCCTGGAAAGATCATGAACACTAGATAACAATTATCTGGGATTCCTACAGTATATTCCCTGGATGGGATTTCCCTGACTGAGGAAATTGCCCTGATAGGAAACTGTTTTCTGATCCTAATAGTTCAATTGGTGTCACGTTCAAGTTCAAGTTTGAACAGGTCTACTCACTAGAGTATCTGTTAGTTACTTTTTGCTACTACTGTTTATAATTATTTCTTAATTACATTATAAATAATTATTATTAGGAATTTCATACAATTTAATATAATTTTTATTGCCTTTTTTTGAACAGCAATACTCACGTCAGACAATTTGATGTCTCCCTTATGGAAAAATGATTATATTGTTGGACATTTGGGGTCAAATATCACCAAATCTATCAGCCAGCTCAAGTTTACAGTGCAGTAAGATGGTGATATGGAGGTCATATTTAATTCATCACAATTATTTTGTATTTCTACGTGACATATTATATCCATCATTTATTAACTTACCCTTGGGCCGTAATATACAATCACGCTCCATTTTCCAAAGACCGGATGAGCAGGAAATCTGAACTTTTTACGAATGAGCCCGGACTCAGTAATGTTGCCTTCTTCTCTTTCCATTATCGTTCCTTTAGGATTGATCACATCAATCCGGATCTGAATAAACAAGAAATATTATTTAAAGGACTAGTCAGATCATCATATTACTGTATTATTAATCTTGTTAAGCTTAGACTAGAAGATTTGGTTCCTTCGACCACTTCTGCTTCTTTAGTAGAGAGGTAGTCTTTTCATATGTTTTATACTTGTATGTACATGTTTCTTGTACATAAGGAATACTTTATTTTATTTGTATGTACATGTTTCTTGTACATAAGGAAAACTTAGACACACCACTGAACACACTAAAAAACTGTATCTGATTACTTGAAGCATGTGACTTAGACATGGTGCAAACAATTTTGAATGGAAAACTGGTATTTTTAACCAATCATCTTGAGGCTTTTATGATAATCTTAGAAGGATTTTTGACTTTATTGAGGAGTGTGGTTAATAGCCCTTTATAACTGCAAAAATAAGCATTATACAAGCAGAAAGTACTGTAAGATTTAATTACGTAAGATAGTTAGTCACTAAAGTTCAGAGACATATGGAGCTGGTAGTATGTGGAAAACATTTTAATTTTCCCTAAACAACATTATGAGGTATTGTCAAATTTCAAGATTTATCTTTTATGGTAATTTTCCAGGTGATTCTAAAGTTTTAGTTACGCAATATAATCTGTTCACTCCATGTTCTCAAATCAAACCATTAAACTTTTGACTTAGTTCTAGGCATGTTCTGTATCTATGTGTTACAGGTAACTAACCATCTATGATTTGAACTTCAATTGCCGACAGTTAACATTCTTCGGCCAGTGGTATGCCAGTTACTGGATAAGCTTACATAAAAAACCAACTGTGATTTTGGAAGCATTAAATATAAATGCCACTATGTATACATACTAGAAATCGCAAATTGTGAGTGAAGTGCTGCGAAGTACAACTGCATATAAATGTTCTTCGAACAAAATTATTTATGCGAGTCAAGTGAAAATAATGAATAATAAAAATATAACAAATAATATGAGACACGACCCATTGTCTATATTAGAACACTTCTCATTGGGTAACAAAGTCGTAATTTTTCATTTTTGTCAAAAAGTGTCTGTAGTGGTGAATTATGGTTTAGGTTTTTTTAAATAAAGTTTCAAAAATTTCTATGTAAAATGTAGTTGATTACCAAAGGTTACAATTTTTATTTTGAAGACTGCATGGTCTAGGAAGTGTACATTTTTTTATGGGGCAAGTTTCCAAGGGCGGGTTTTCTAGGGGTGAGTTGACTGCCAAAGAGTGTTGCCAAAGTGCGAGCCAGCGTGTTATTTGATCACAAGTGCGAGACATCACAAATGTGAGCCAGCGAGCCATGACGTCACGAAAATAGATACGAAACGTTAACGACTTGTGCGAGGTATCGGCTGAGATTTGTGGAGTACAATTCAAAAAACAACTATAGGTCTAATAATGAATTATTGTGATGTTAAATAGACAATGTTAGCTATCAAAGTTGTTTTTCATTGGGACCTTCGTCCCTTCAAGGCTAGGCCTATACCATCCTAGCTAGTCTAGGCCTAGAGTAGGATAAGGCTAGTGCGACATGCGGACTTTGGTACGAGTAGGTTAGTCTACAAATGTCGCCTAAAGTAATTGATTTTACCCGGCAGAACGAAAGAGGGAAACTCCGCTTTTTACTAGTCGTCTTAGCCCGTTGTTTTTTGACAAACAATGACCTTTCAGAGGTCAAATTGCTGTCAAGAATATGAATATAGGGAGTACAAAACCTCAGACTACATTGTATAGCTTTAATTACACCTTTAGAATATCCTATAATAACTGTTTCTTCCAGGAACTTTTTTAATGGCATATCTGTACATGACAATACAATATATTTTACTGTCATCAATGCATACTAAGAGGTAAGTAATAATAGCAAACTATGAGGTAGGGTAATTCCTGTTGTATGACGAAAGTTTGAATATGCCAGTTTTGCATTTGTTGTCGCAATTTTTACATTATAAAAATGGTATTCACCATATTTCCGTGTCAAGTCAATCCCATGTAAGGAGCCAACAGAGAAATGAAATAATAATCAACTAAAAGGAAACAACGTGGACGTAAATAAAATAAAAAATGGGAACCAACAAAAGGTTTTAAAAAAATGTTTCAAGTTCATCCTCATCCATTCGTTCATCCCTCATCCATGTATGTTGGGATATTATTTTTGTTGGCACATGAAAAGTAACCTTCAAGTAATAATCTTCAGGAGGCATGTGGTACATCTCCGAAATTATAAGGTAACAGTCAGTGGCGTATCTAGAGATCTTGCGAGTTCTGAATCAAGGTTTCGGGGCCGGGATTACAAGGTAGGACAAATACTGGACAATTACTTAAATATATAAAAATGGTAGAAACTATCCCCTGTCGGACACCATCCTGGTATTTCTAAATCAAGGTTTCGGGGCCAGGATTATAATTTATAAAGTAACTATACAAAATTAAAATTATTGGAACTCGGAGAATACAAGGGGCATGTTAAAGAGGATTATATATTAAAACATCTGAAAACTTATTTATTAGTGGGCCATCTGCCGATTGAGATTATGATTATTGATGGATGTCATGCAAACTCAGATGAGAACGTGCTAAAGGTGCAAATTGCCACTTATTCAAAATTAGGAGGGGTGCTTATTCAAATGGGGCACTTAAGAAAATATTCACGTTTGGTGGGTTGCTTATTCAAACAGGGCGTATAGAAAATAAAGGTGCAGATTATATTATTAATATATATATTATTATTAAATTATCAGGAGTTTTGAACTAGTACCAGCTATGACTTTCACTAGGTGTTTCTGGACAAAGAACTTTACCTAGTTCTCTATCCATCCAGGAACAAGTACCTGGTAGAATTGAAAGGTTTGCTATTTTGTATTCAACAACAAGGGTTGTCATTACATACTGTAATCTGTAACTCAAAACATGTTTTTAGATAGTGCACTTTTAGTACTGAGTTAATATATTACCTTTATAATTACCTTTTATTTATTTGTTTCTCATTTTAACTTGACCGTTGAAAGTGTCTAATAAAGGTCAAATGAAATTCACCCAACAAAATTTCTGTCACGTTTTTTTTTTAAGTCTGCTTACATCAGAGTTCACTACTGTACATTTTAAGTTAGAATTCTATCAAACAGCGTCTTGAAATCCCTGAAGAAATTTAATCTACCCAGCCTACAGGCTCTGCCTTGCAACAGTATATTATTAAAATGAGATCATGAAACAAGGTACAGTATAATTTTCGCACATGTCAAGCTGTTTAGTGTTTTCCAAGCAGAAGTAAAGCGATAACATAAAAATGTGTTGTTGTATAAGTTCATCTGAACCTCTTGGGGGCTTCCCATATTGTAAGTTAAACGTAAATTTGACCATAATGAGGTTTAATAACTAAACTAGAGTGGGTGTGCAGGAAGTCTATATTCAGTGTAGTTAAAGAGAAATTCTCACATGTTAATGTCACTAAAAAAACCTTACATTTGTGGTTTGCTACTAATCGTTTTAAATAGTGGGGTCCAAAAAAGCTTTTTAGGTTCCAAGCCATCCATGAGAGGGGAAGAGGCCTCTATGCAACCTAGGTAATTTGCTAAGATATTTTATTCTAGTTATATTATATTATTATACTATAATATAATAATTATCTAAAAACATCAATTTTACAGAATGGCAGGTCACTTGATGTACACCGTTAAGATTCCAGTTCATTCGCAGTACAACCATGTAATCAAAAGTTGCAGCTAGCGCATCATCTACTGTACTACTTAAAAGTTATGTGATTGTGAGTTAGGTCTAAAATTGGAACCACCTTCTGCTTTTATTGTACTGTAGTTATCAGCATTTAAACAGCTGAATTTAAATTATTTCAATGCATTTTAGATCACATCAAATGTTCTAGAAAATCCCTGAAAGATAAAATTGTGACATTTTAAGGTCATAAAAATTAAAGGGTTTACATGCGTCTACATCAAGTCCCCAATCATCCTGTTGAAATATTAACATCCTTAGAACAACATTCCTTAATTGATAATTGATTGAGCATGAGATTTTTTTTCTGTTTTAAGCTCATCTCAGTGGAATTCTGTTTATGATTCAACTAATTTGAAAACGTTACTTATTTCGAGAATGATGTTAACTTCGCATGGTGCTTTCGATAAATATAAAACTGCGCTTCTGTTTTTTATTAATTACCTAAAATCTAGACACATACATTGCAACTAATGGTTTACTACACTCAACTATGAAACCACATTAAGGGAATGCTATGTTAAATTATATTTATTGCAACGAAGTGGTACTTTAGTAGTATTACACAATTTGGCTTCATATAGTTTAATCAAAATGAAATTTTGACATTTATTTTTTAAATATACAGTATTTTTTTACTTTGTAATTCTTTTATTTTACATTTTAGAATTTTGCCCATGCAGAGACAGTTCATTGATCATTGATCCAAGTGTGTAGTGTATAAACACATTCTCAGGAAAGTTTTTAACCAAATCGTGCCATTTGCTTTCTTGGGGGCGCCAATCTGGTTGTTGTTCCAGGTAATGATATGCTGAGAGAAACCTATCACCGTTCGGCTTGAGCTAAATTGGCCGAGAGAAGTGTTAACAGGTTGTTCACACTGGATTTTTAAAAAGTCAAACTAACCAGGTACAGCAGGATTGACTGAAAAATGTCCATCTGAACAGAGATATTCACTCAGAGATAACACTCAGCACCTTTGATTACTCAATTTGGAATTGGTGCTATATAAATATTTGAGTATTAGTATTATTATTATTAACTATGGCTATTACAATCTTATGTCTTAAATTACTTACTGGTTCTGTTGAAGGTTTTAAGTCCAATCCAACTGGTATAATTTGCATATTAACAGTTTGTTGTGGATTGTAGATTGGTTTATCCACTTGTATAAAAACAAAGGTACTGTTGTATGTAACGAGTACCTCTTTGCCTTGCCGGAACGGTATGTCCAGTTGACTAGACGTTGATTCAACGAACAGATACGCATATTGGCTTTCAAGGGTTAAACTTGGTATGTCATCAAACCTCAAGCCTATTAATACTTTATGAGGCTTATCTGCAAGAAAAAAAAAAAAAAAAAATTTTAAGTACATGATAGCTTTCGAAATTAATTTAATATACATTTTTTTTCTTCCATTTTAATGAAAGATTTAATTACTGTTTCTTTTATATCTTAATAATTGTATGTTTTTGAATGAATGAAACAATGAATGAAAAAAAGTCATTACAATAATAATATATGAAAAAACACAAAGTACATTATTACTGTACTTAGGAAAAGAATAATTACAACATTAATAAATATATTAAAATCAATAAGAGTAAGAGTAATAACAATAAGATTTTAATAATAAAAAAATACATTAAGAAAGTTGTTGAAAACTACAGCAATAATTAACACAACAACTTCTAGAAATCACTTCTCAAACACAGTATTTTTTTAGATTAATTTTTTTTTTCATCATTAAACATCAAAGGTTTATTGTTGCACAAAATACACACACAGCAAGTAATTTCATGGTGCCAAATACACTATACAATCACCTACACTACTTGTTATATGGTAAGTACTTCACTTGATTAAGAGGGTATACATCAAAAGATCAAATTTTAATGCCTGACATAGTTGATGTGGTGAAACTGACAGCAGAGCTGAATGAAAAGCTTTAGAAGTTCTTGCAAGAAAGAATAGGAAAGAAGAATGCAGCGTTGACATATTTTTCTTAAGATTGTAGATATGTTTCAATTGATTTAATTGTTGAAAATGAAACCTTAATTCCGACCTATATACAACAATGAACCAGTTACCCCAAATCTCATTACCTTTAATAAGCTCCTCACTTTAAAAATCTCAACAAAAGATAAAAATGGCATAAAATAAACCGTTAAAATGGATGACCGATCCTGTATTATAGCTTTTATAGAGTCATTGACATTCTCACTAAGCCGTTTTTCTCCATAAATATCTGTTAGATGTGTTTAAAAACTATTTTTGAATGGTTTTCTCTGGAATCATTGGTGGCTACTTCTCGAACAATGTTCTACTGTAGTAATTTAAAGTGTTCAACATTGAATGCAATATTGACAGCTATTGTAAATATTTTTACCTTTTCTCCACTGTGTCTATTTTGTTGAGAAATGGATTAAGGTTTGCCAAACCCATTAATGAATAATATCGCTTTTATCACATCAGTAACAAAATCAGTTGGTAGACCAGCAGACAATCCCCTACTCTTTTTTTTTACTACGTCTTTTTCATGTACAGCGAGCCACTCTGAACTAAGGGTGAACAGCTTATAATCTCAATCGAAGGATAAGGAATATAATTACACACTGTCATATGCACCGAAATATGTAACAAAGATAAAAGTATAATTCTTAAAAAAAAAAAGCTTTAAAATACAAGCCTACAATACAAAAGTGCTTCATTGTATCACTACGATATCAGTCTTGGATCCATGTCTATGCGTTGTTTGTAATTTTTTGAAATTTGCACATTTTCCATCAGTTCCATATGGGAGAAAAAAAAAAAACATGCTTATTCATTCTTAATTTCCATCTGGAATAAAGATCCTACGGATAACTATAAAGGCGTAATAGATAAGTTTGCTGAAATCTACAGGGATAGCTGCATCTGTGCTATTTTCAGTGGTATCTTATTTACGCGGATTGTTAACATCTGTTTAGAACAATCATCAGAAATTTGAATTCAAAACTTAAAGAGTGTTAATGCGCCACTGGTTACCGCAGACACGATGCAACACTTTGGGGAGTAGATTATGTAAGATGAGTTTGCCCAAAGCGCTTCCTACCTGAAAGAAAAAGCGCTGTATAAATGGCTGTAACATTTAACATTTACAAATACAAAAGTCAAACATACATTGCTATGGTTCAGTTGTAAATATAATGAGAACATTGAAACATGTGTTTTTTTTTTATTTAAAGGGGTTATTAAACTAGCTCTTATGAATGAATGTTAGATACGCATATTATAGTATTTGTGAAAAGTGTAATGAGGATTCATGTTGCTCATAGCAAAAAACAGGAAGTACAGCTCTGAACTTACTTTAACAGGTAGAAAGATTATTTATTTTAATTTTTTTTAACTTTCAAATTTTTTATTGAAAATCACCTAGGACTGAAACACAACTTGGACCACTTCACAGTCTTGTCAGCAATGCAAGTTGTGGTATCTAAGCATGGCCAGCCAAGATTGGTCAGCATGTAGTTTGACCACAAGGTCAATACCCAGAATGGAAATCACTAAAGCCAAATATTGCAGCCTGAGTCATGTCAAATGTTCTCATGTCAAATATTAGGTACAGTGGCCTATTTATCCAAAAGGTGGTATGCATAAACATGCAAATAAATTAAAGTGAAAAAAAAAAAAATTTTGCAATTCTAAAATGAATATATTCTAAAACTTATTGACTCTCTCGAAATCTTATATTTGTAGAAATCATTATAAATTATACAGAAATTGAAGACAAATGTGATATTTAGCATTGAGAGGTTGTGTGTTCATCTGGTTTCTGGGAAATCTATACTAATTAGCTACTGTACATACACACCTGTACCTTAATTATCCTCATTAACCTCTTAGTTTCTCAGATACCTTAGTAGTGCTGCAAAATATTTCTTGAGTTCTGTTGTTCTCCCCAAAGTATGGTTGCGGTTAAAAGGGGTTTCCTAACAAACATATTAAACTCTTAACCTTTAAGTAGTGCTCAAAATGAAAGAGCTCAAATAGTGAATACATAAAAAAACAAATACATCTGCTCTACCTGTCCCCTGTAGTTGTTTTGAAAGATATACTCTCAGTTGCAATATCTGAAGAAAGCTTAAAATTCAATTATAACATTGAAGTTGCCATTCAAAATTACTAAGCACTGTTTGCTTAATACTCTACTTCTAAAAGGTCCGAGATTTCAACTATCTGGTCTATAATTTAAAGCTTTTGATTTATTGACTACAACCAAAGAACCTATTTAGAAGAATATGCTCTTTGCATTATGCAAATGAAACATATTTGATGAAGTGGAGAAACTTATTGGAAACATACAAACAAAGATAACATGAAGGGCACCATCGTGGCGTTGGGGGACTGCGGAACCTGCATGTTGTTTCACTATTTTCGAGTCAGCTCTATCATCTCCATCTATGCTACACATTGTCAATGCTACCTCTGGCACCACCCACTTATTTGAACGAGTAGCTGTAATTACTCAATTAACAAATACAGGAAAATATCGGTTTGGAAGTGCTGTCCCTGTATTGCTTTATCATACTTACGGCATATGTAGGCTCAAGGCTATTAGGATTGTTACAACAAAATATTTACTATAACTTCACTAAAAACAATGCAAGTTGGGCCCATACCAGTGAAAATGGCATAATACAGGTAACATTTTACTCTATTCTGAATAGTGTATATTGTACAAGACACTTTTAGTTTTATTGTGCAAGGGGTTCATTATTACCACCAACATAATGAACAGGCGGACGAGTTTATATTAATAGTTAATTTAATAATTTATTTGAACGTACACTTTTGTAGTAGTGGCACACTGGTGGTGTGTTCAGAAACTACAAATACTAGAACTTAAGAAATAAATTACAAAGATCTTCAAGAAAACATAAACATAAAAGCAATATAAAAATGGAAGTAGCCTAAAACAAAACAAGGTAAAGTTAAAACTAAAAATTAAATAGTAAAATTATTGCTCATGCAACAACATTACAAGAATTTTGCCATTAACATTGTATATTTAAATAAATTTACAACATAACATAATTAACATTGGTATATTAGGCCAAGTAAAAAAAAAAAAACATGTTTCACGTCTGGCTTTTTTTTAAATTGAGGAAGCGGCCTTTTTTATTTTTTATTTTTCAAAATGGCCGCCATTCTACAGACTTGTTGACATTTCCCGTCTAGTTTTGTTCAACATATAAAATTTAGGAATCATTGTTACTTTATACTGTACAATCGGAATGTTCCCGATGTTACGTCTCAGACGTCTTCACATCTGACATAGAGGGCCAGTATAACGGGAAATTCCAGAATTCATCTGAAATCATCGGCCGTATTCGATTGGGACTTTCGTGCTCTGCTCAACGGAAACTGCTCAACGAAGTTAACGCTCGGAATTTATCGTTGAGTTTTGTACTCAACGGGATAACATACTCACTTTTAGAAGTATATATACGCTGTATAGTCCCAATCGAATACGGCAATTGTATGCATGACAAACGCGCTCTAGTGAAGTGAACTCGAGGTTTGCCGCCTGACGCCCAGAGTAGGCGACGGCCTAGGCCTAGCCTAGAGGTTTCAGGCTAGCCTAGGCCTAGCCTAGGTAGAGATATTGGGCTAGCCTAGGCATAGCTTTACTATACGAAAGGTTAGACGAAGATATTGCACTATTTTAGGCTAGGGTATTTATTTTCCAACATTTCATTCTAAATTTTCGATATATTTTTTCTTTATTTTCATGAATTTTCCAAAAATAAAAAAAAAATCAAGGCGGGCGAAAAAAACGATGCGGGCGGGGACGCGAAACATGTTTTTTTTTTTACTTGGCCTTAGGCCTTCATTTAGATCTTCATCCATAAAGCTTTACTTATTGCAATAAAGTTTCTTACAAAAGTCCAACAAGGGCAATTATAGTAATAGAATCACCAGCTTAATGACTTATCAGAAGGGCAAGGCAATTAAAATTGGTACTTAATTATTATCGGTACTAACTCTTTTATCTACAAGAGGCTTAAATTGAAATAAAGTGTTTACAAAGGACAAAAACAAAAACAGACAAGGGCAATTATCTTAATGGTCATCAGCTTAATGACTAATTAGGAGGATGGTTTAATATAGCCACTTAGGAAGTAGCTATTTTTACACTCAACCTAATTCTGGTTGAATGTTAATGCTCGAAATCACATTTAGATTAAATTAGAGCACGTTTCAGGCCATTTTGAGCATTTCAAAATTTTTTGAAATTTACCACTACGCGTGCGCATTTTTACGCGCGCAGCACGTATGGAAGCTAGAAATTAATTTTTTTGTCACATTTTGGGTTCCTGACATTGTTTTGACAAGTTTCCAATCTTTTCAATCACTCTATGGCCAATAACAATGCTGTACGCACACATCAAACATAGTGACCTTTGTGCACATTTGTGCCGATATACAGTGAAATTTTGCTAAAATCAGTACTAATTTTAAACAGTTACAGCTCTTTAGGATGAAAGGTGACACCCAATTTTATAACATATTCTGAAAGCACGAGTTGTAAATATGATTTTATAGGTGATAATGGCTGATCGGACATTATGACGTCATCATATTGCCATCTGAATTCAACAAACTGAATATTATCCATGACGTGATTTTAACAAATGCGCATTTGAGCGTATCTCGCTTATTCTTGATCGATTGTCTTCCAACTTTGAGTATGTTGTAGCTGAGGCAATTCTCTTTCATTATGTGACTTATTTTTACATTTTGATGACGTCATCATGGTCAACATATAGGGTTTTGCTTACCCCCCTCATCTTTCTTTCATCAAACCTTTGATGACCCCACAATCCCCTTAATCAGTCGTGATTTCTGAATCATATTTAATGGGCATAAACTTCAGGTAATGGTTAAATGTTATGTACTATAATTTCCTGTGCACGCGTCATAACGTGCGCGTACGCGTGTCAAAATTAAAATATGTTTTATATCATGTCTTTTTTTAATCAGTTATAGCTCCTTAGGATGAAAGGCGACCCCCAATATTTATTACATATTCTGAAAGCGCATGAGCTGTAGATAGAATTTTATATATCATAATAGCTGATCGGACATTGTGACGTCATCATATTGCCATCTGAAATCAAAAAACTGAATTTTTATATATGATAAATATTATGAATGATAATTACTCCCTCACTAATAAGCGTTTGTCAATGAAAGTTGATACATATATCTCATATCAGGAGACAACATTCTGTGACATTAACATGCGCACGTGCATCATGACGTGAACGTATGCATGAGTAAATCTTTTAAAATGGTCCAAATTATTTTTCAAAAAAATTGATTTAGCGTATATTTAAGCCATTTTCAGCATTTACATATTGTTCAATCCGCACCGCGCACACTTCCTCGCGGGTCAAAGTGCGGCGGATCATCCTCAGTGACGAGTTCAAATCTAGTTATTATTATTATTATTATTATTATTATTATTATTATTATTATGTACCACTACATAGATTGAAAGACTATTGACCGGCTAGGAATGCATGACTGGAACTATTACCTGGCTTTTGACCAATCAAATGCAGTTTATAAACAATAAAAAATATCAGTATTTATTATTATTTGTTTATCTTTTAGATTAGTGTTTAATTATGTTGTTATTGACACAATTCTTCATGAAATATTAAGATGCCTATGTAAAAGTTTTACAACAGTGTTTTACAAAAGCCACAAGAAAAAAAATGACATCGGCACGTTTCATAGCAAACTCTGCACACTCTTTACTAACAAATTTCTTTTCCAAGGCTATATTTATTAATCATCAAGAGAAAAAAAATGTAAACCTCTCTTGTAAGCCAGATCCTGGTAAACAACACTGATTTAAAAAAAAAAAATGATAAATAGATTTCAAGCTGTTGAATGTTTTATGGATCAGGTGTTTTGCAACGGGTCAATAATTGAATGCTCCAGTGGGCAGTAAATTGATTTCATAAATCTCCAAGTTCATGTTAGCTCTTCCATGATGGCTGTCAGGTGGCAAGTCAGCTTTTCCTCCATGGTCAGACTTATTATTAAAGTAAAACAATAACTTATTTAAGATACAGGCTTGTCATTGTGAATAAAATTGCTTATTATAAGGATCAAATAATAATGTCAACTTCTGATAAATCAAACTCTTTGATTAAGACATGGGTCTATCCTGATATCTTCTTTATGTGGTTTTATCTGGGGCCCTTGAGTATACAGATCCAAGTTCATGTAGCACTTTTATGATGGCCGTCAGGTGGAAAGTTAGACTATTTTTAAAGTAAAACAATAAATTATTTAAGATATAGGCCGTCATTGTGAATGCAATGAAGTATAGATTGCTTATTTACATGCATCAAATAATAATGTCAACTTCTAATTAATCAAACTCTTTGAATGAAGCATTTAAAATCTGTCCTAATTTCTTTCACAACTAGGATGTGGTTCTCCCTGGGACCCTTGGGTATAGTCCTTCTGGCTGAGGCGGTTCAACTCAGTTGGCAGAACAGACATTTAAAACATAATTAGATATTAAACTAAATATTAAGGTAATGGGGAAAAGAAAGAATCAATGTAAACTTTAATAAAAATATATAATCAATAACATTCAAATGATAATTTCAATTTTAAAACCATATTTTTATGTTTTATACATACCAGAGTTTATGTATTGATTATTAGTATTTACGAACATTCCATGCCATATCACTTACTCTAATATATACGTGACCCCTAATGAACTTGACAATTCTAGAATTTTATGAAGCATCTTCAGATTCTCCCATTTCTATTTATACTTTATAATGACGACAATTTTAGTCTCATATTTTACATTATTTTGAAACGTGATAAAGCACAAACGTAATGCACGGATGAATAAAATAGGCATGAGGTAGACATTGAAAAAGTTTTTTCATTTCAATTTGACTTGGATTATGAGAATAACATTTTTTTTAATGTATTCATTCTGATAAAATTTCAGCCAAATATGAGACGGTCACCTGGGGACCAATAGTCTATGATTTGGCAAGGAATGACTCATAATAATAAACTGCTCAGAGCTTCCTTCTCTATGAAGTTAAAACGTGTGTGTTCAACTCCAAAAATGTCTTGGATCATAGGCAAAATGGAGAACATGCAAGTTACAAAATATTATTTCTTCTGTTACTGGTATATTCTTGGATAATTTATGAATTGTCTGACAGTTATGAAAAAGCCATATAAGATTTTGTTACAAAAAACCCCAAGGGATGGACATTGGTGATCATACATAAATACATAAAAGCGCAGACCTCCATGATGGAACAATCAGACATATCAAAGAGCTGAAAAATGTAGGCTTTTTATGTGATTTTATTACTAGCATATTTTCTTCTCTATTTGAAGAATGTTTAGTATGTGCTGCCAAAAGTGAGAGAGGATCAGATTCACAGTCCTCAAAAGCCAAAACCTGATGTGAATCAGTAACCCTACTTTTCTGATAGATTCACTGGGTTTTTTTTTTTATAGGTCTGCATGAGTCAGATGTGTAGACTAGGCCTTCAATTGAGAGTATTTATCAGACAAGACTTGGTTTTACCAATTGAACCACAAGAAAGGTCTCGAACCAGCACCGATGTTAAAAAAAAGGGGGTTGTGGTGCCCCTGCTTTACGGCTCAATCTCTCAATTCATCCAAACCTCTAGCTCCATAAAGGTAAAATAAATATGCTGACTGATGTTAAATATTTTTACTTATTTTTTTATCAGTTTAAGAGATGTTTTTTTTTTGTGAATAAGACAGGAAGGCCTACTCCTTGAACTGTTGGTAAAGTATGAACAGGAATTGACAGACAGCAAATCATGTTTCATGGGGATTACCAATACTGAGAAAGAAATGAGGAAATACATATTTTTTTACGCACAGAACGGAATAACATTTTGTTACTGGTATTGGGAACATGGATTAATTTACAGCCATACTCTACGGTTCAAAAAGGGCAAATCATAAATCTTTAATCATCTTGTGTCTGGATGTTGGTCAGCTGCCTGGTGGAATTACCTGTGCCACCTATTAAAATGTTATCATTATGGCTTCAGCAAACATTATTGCCATTGTAAACTTTTTATTTCTTATTTTATTACTCCCATAATATTCAAAATTGATGATGAAAATTGTAAAATAAAAACTTAGTTTCATTCCACTAAAGTTACAGTTTCGCACAATGGTAAACTAAAAACAGAGTCAATTATATATATAAAAATTAGGCCTAATGTACATAAGTCCATTAATATAAGTCGGCCTATAGCAACATTGCCTAAAATCATATCTAAGTTCAGTGGTGGCGCCAAAGCTTTCACGATGAGCAGTGCAGGGTTCCTGACAGGGGGTCATCAAACTCAGACCCATCATGATTGGGACTAGGGTGCAATAAATAAATAAAACAAAAACATAATTCTATCTTGACTCAAGTAGTCTGCTTCAGGAGAGAGCTGAAAATATCCCGATTAAATTCCTCCAATACCATATTTCTGCACATTCTCATTTTCATTAGACAACTTAAATCTACAGTAGTACTAATTTCTCAAAAATCATGGTGTGTGTCCCGATATTATGCGTCAATCGAGACACCTTTCTTCCATCAATCTTGTCCTTTTTGAGGACAAGTCAAGATATCTGAAGAATGATGTGCCTGGTGTTGATAAGTAAGACTTTAAATAGACCCTTAACATAACATTCATATTAAAAATATTGCAGTATACCGGTATCAGGACGTAATAGTTTTAAGTCCTTCAAGCTTGTGACTCATGGACCAAATAATTCCACATCTGATCGTGATGTTTTGCACTATTTCTTACAGTTGCTCTCTTGGCAACCAAATGCAATATTGATCAATACGTTTTGAGTTTGGAAGCTAAATGAAAAGTATTTCTATATTTTAAGCATTGTATTTTAAGAGGGTTGACTGTATTCATATCTGGTCAGCAGTGAACTGATGATGTGGGGTTGCATCAGGGAAGTTTTCAACCAGGGAGAAAGTTGAAAAACATAGTAAGTGTAAAACATTTAATTTTGTTAAAATAACATCAACAATGGAGCTGAAATTTGTTTCAAATTTTGGCAAAAAAAATAAGACTAACTTTAATTAACTAGTGCACATTGTGTTTCTTTCAAGCTAATGCTCTGAATAACATTTATATAGAATTTATTTCTTTTAGAAACATAAAAACAAGTGAAAAAACATGCATTTTGTTAAAATATTTTATCGTATCTTGACAATTTTAAAGAATAAAATTGAAAAATTACACCAGGTCTTGTTAATTAAACTGGACTAAATAAAAAATAACAAACTATCAATCCTCAGCTTAGCAGATGTGAAAAGATTTCAAAGAATCTTTAGAGATTTACTTTTGAGAAATTTTCTCAATAATGACCAATCTCCCTTGATTAAAATGTGAAAGTAAGAATTGGCAAAAATAATGTATAACAGGAAAGAATGTGATGTATTTATGTGAACATTGACATAACACAGATCAACATTAACTATACCAGATTACTGTACTCTGATTACAAAGATTAGCAGTGAAAGCATTTTTGAACGTTCAACACATTTGAGAAAACTGCAGGGAATGTCTAGGCCTTACCTTGTTTAGGATATGATTCAAGAAACTGCACACCCTTACCTGACGATTCACATGAAACGTCTTCATGTGACAGTATATATGGGCCTAGAAAAGGTTTGTAATGTAAGATTACGAAATCATGTATAAGATTCACGAGAGATCAAAAAGCTATACCGGTAGTAACAATGTAGTAGAAAGTGAAAATTACTGTATGGTGATAAAAAGCCATAATTATCATTAATAAAAAAACATTAATAACAACCCCGCCCCTTTAGAAGACCGAAATCATTGACGTAGAAAATTTCAGGAAGTTTGCTAAAAAAGATCAACAGCAAATGGAGAAACCTTCATACGAACATAAGACGGCCCTGGTACAAATAAGTTGATTACTTGACAAAGACACAAAAATATAAATATTTGCTTAAGATTATAAATTGTTTTTTGTTATTAATTTTTCATTATGAATATGCTATACACAATAAATGTACAATAAAAGCTAACATGATGCATCTCCTATCAATAGCCGGGAAGTTTGTCAACTCTAAATGTGCCAAAGACAAGCCAAACCAGTCACTCATCGCAAACCATGTTTCCGAGATAATGGCCAAAACATGCTGAAATGTCAAAATTTTTAAATCTATTTTATTGCACTAAACTAAGCTTTATATACAGTATCTCTACATCATGATATGCTGTTATTTTCCCCATTTTCAATATTAAAACAACAATTTAGTGATGGTTTCTGCCTGAGAAATCATAAAATTTGATGGCTGATTGCTAAAAATATTGTTCTTTAAACAGTTTAAACGCTTGTAACTTTATAAGGAATATCAGATTTAAATGATTCTTTTACCATTTTATAGCTCTCATCTTCACCCTGCATTAATAACTGAAATCAATTTTTGTCTTTGCCACTCATTGTCCTTTCTAAAATCTCAATGAAAGTTCAGGGATCATTACTATCTTCTCAGTCATACAGTATATATATATATTAATAGCTACTGTATATATTATTTTTGATCTTCTTCCTTATTTACAATGTATTTAACTAGTTCCCTATTTCAGAAAAGGAAAGAAGGTGCAAAAAATGAAATAATAATTAATCAAAGTAATGCATTGTAACTAGGTAACGACAAGTGCAATTGGCCATGACATATAAATTGTTTGACATGATTGGTTAACCAATCATAAGAAGATTATAATAAAGTTTTATGAATAATAATATAGTTAAGATAATTTCATTCTTTGTTTTATTGTAGCCGTTCAGAGAAATGTCAAGGTAAATATGACAAAACAAAATACTGTATGACTCATTTTAATCATGATATATGAATAAAATATACCACCACAAAAAATGATGATGAAACCACAATAATTATGATGTTATCAATGTTGTTCAGTCAGGTGTCAGGCAACACGAGTATCAAAACTGCATTGTCATAAAGAACAGTGATTTTAAAAATTATAAACAAATCAGGTATTACATTAGTATGTGACTTGCTAACTACTAGACCTCGTTTCTCGGAAAAGTGTCCCCTTAATAGGGGTGTCCCCTGAACAGGGGTGTCCCAAAGGAGGAGTTCTACTGTATGTGTGTGTACATGTATGGCTGTGTGTAAATATACACCTACAA
Source organism: Anneissia japonica (assembly GCF_011630105.1). Lineage (NCBI taxonomy): Eukaryota > Metazoa > Echinodermata > Crinoidea > Comatulida > Comatulidae > Anneissia > Anneissia japonica. The sequence continues at coordinate 70,202 of NW_022682882.1, read as the reverse complement.
AGGAAGAAAAATACTTTAGATTAAAAGTCAAAACCTAGAGTGCATATATTGAAACTGAATTAGGTAAAGAGTAATAAAAATATACATAAATATTGTATTTTTACAATTTGGAAATCTGAGCAAATATCCACTTACCTACATATTATATTTACATAAAAGAATCATTTATTGCCCTAATCGCTGATGTGTAAAAAGAGGTTCTTAATCTGCAGGTGAATGCAAGAATGATTTTGTAAAGTTAAACTACAGCAGACGGAATCAGACAGAAGGATTACCAAGGTGGAATAGATCATTGATACAAGATTTGAAAGACATTAGGTTTTTGATAAATAATGCATCAATTTTAAACACTGATTAACATGTATTATGAGATACTGGTGACAACACACATGGTTAACAATGTTCCAAGCCCTGGAACTCAAAATTCAGTACACTAGAATTGCGCTGGTGTGCCTTAAGTTTTTAATGCATTCCTAACATTCAGAGAGCCTTCGTATTCTGACATCGTTGATAAAGTTGTCGTACTGTACAAAGGAAAAAATTGCAGATATACTGAAATATTGATAGCAAAATAATTAGCTGTTAATAGTAATTTGTGGTTCATTTTTTAAATTCTGGAGGATTTGAGAAAATTCAGGAGAGACTGGTAGATTAAATTGAAATTTGCAAGACTCCATAAAGTTGGAATGTTAAACTTGTTACCCAAATTAAAATACCAGGAAATATGAATAAATAAAACTGACACATGGAAGGACTAATGCCAAAAGACTATTGTGACACTGCTATATAGTACAAAGAAATATGTCACACACTGTCAATAATTATTTGACATAGAAAGATGATTCTGTCTAAGCCCCAGTTAAAAAAATTCTCATTTTTTTAGGTTATCAATCTCAAAAATCCATTTCACTCGACTACCCACACGCAGATATCAGTTATAAGCAATCTCTTATACTATACAGCAATTTATATGGATCAACAGAATTAGACTATGTAATAGATTGCGGAAGTAGTTTGATGTTAAAAATTGCGCACAGTACTGTGTTAACAATTTTGTAGAAGTTTATAGTGAACCTGATTTAACTCCTAACACTCACAAAACCACTGATATTGAGCATACTGCACACAATGCAATCTGCTCCACACATTCGTTGTTACACTGTATATACACAGTATATGGCTGCATGCAAGCAAGTGACAATTAGACTGAAAGAATTAACTGATCCCACTGATTAAGTTTATCAGACAGCTTAATCTACAGGGATTATATCCAGGAAGCTTCTTTCATTCCAGAACTAAAATTCTTTAGAGAATAAAGACAATTCTCTGGCAAATACATATCACTGTTCAAGCATCTTTTTTGTGTTGAAACTTACTTTGCAGTTTTACAAATTAAATTCTGAAGCTGAACACACAATGACTTGTAGAAATAAGGGTCTATTCAGAAATAAATTTAAGAAAGTAATTTTGAAATGTTTATGGGTTGCTTTCCATTGGAAAATTTTTTTTGTTCTTCAAAGTTCAGTAAGTATCCTCGCATTGACATATTTTTTAGCACAGCCCACTCCTGGACGCAGGGTTCCCGGAACGCCGCCCTCAGCGGCGAGTGCGAAGCACAACCCAGGGTCAAAAGTGGAACGTGAAATTTGGATATGGTTTTGTAGTCAGATTTGCGAGAAAAACTTCAGCTACCCATATTTCTCGACTGAGACGTCAGTGGGAGCTGTAATTTGTATGGCAAGGAGATTGAGCAACCCTTCATTCATATTAAGGGAATTTACGCCCAGAAACTTTGTAGATATTAATATTTTGGTTATAATAGAAAATATTCATTTTTTGGTGACGTCACACTCACATTAGTTAGCATGCATACGTCATAAGCTAGATACGTCACCTTTTCCTGGTAAGGCAAACTTTCCCGGTGTGCTTTTTTCATGTATAAACAAACACCACTGCTTTGCACATGGATGCCTTGCCCAAGCCAGGGCTACAAGAGCCGTGCATTGTTAGCATTGTATAATAATTAAATAAGGTACCTCAGCAAATGAATTATTCTTAGTTTTTTTTATCTTATTTTAATTAGCATTTGCATCCCCTCTTGGAAAGAGGGATTCGAAATAATTGTCTCCATATCTTCGCTAATTAAATTAATCACCGTAATTTAGCTTACACTTATGAATTTAGGGAGCACTAAATAATCATTTCACTACCCGACAAACTCCAAATTTTATTCATTCATTAGGCCTACATAATAGTTTCATATTGCTGTACTATATACTCCAACATCACTGGCGCATGGAACAACCAACTGACTGCAGACCATTTCCGGTCACACATTACTCTCCATAACACAGCACCCCCTAGTTCCGTCACCTCTGGATGTTTCTATATGGATGCAATATTGATAGCCATTGGTGGCATGAGTGCAGAAAAAGAAAATTTCTAGCCATGTATGCTGTCTCTCAAGATTTTTCTGGGGACAGTTCCGTAAATCAGGCCACAACCTTAGGCCTATTATATTTAGTTTTTTATAACACAGCAGTGGGAAAATTGAAGAAAAAATCTGTATGCTCTAGTTTCTGCAAAATTGCAGTTCGAGTCCACAATATTTTTTTGCAAGTGCAGGCGTATCATAAATGGAACCTCTATTTTTTTGGGCGTTCACAGTTTAAACCTCCTCCTTTTATCACATTATTTAATTTCTATTTCTCTTATTATCTGCATTGTTTAGGGATTTGGATGTTCTTGAAAAATATAGATTAAAAAAAGCTGGAAACATAACAGTTATGGTCGTGAACAGCAGAAACTCTCAAATGACCATTAGCAAAACCCAGAGGCACATGATTACACCAACACCGGCGCCGTTTGTTTGCACCATGCAATCAGCTGGCAATCTGGGTATGTAGATTAGTTTCTAGATTCCAGTCACTTGAGACAGTTAAATCAACTGTCAAGTATGGTAAGTTTCAAGACTTTTTAGTTAAAAAAATCCAATAAAAATTCCAAATCCCAATTTAATTGTTTGAAGACTACAGTAGATGGTATTTCAGGATCTGTTACAATAAACAATTTTGTTTGTTTCTCAAACATTTTTTTCATAAACTTATTTCAATATAGGTAACGAATCCTTTTGAATAATTAATAAGTGGACTTGGGATTGGAAGGCAAAAATCTAACAACAAGATATTCAACTCCACGATCTATTTGCCCATGTGACTGATTAAATTGATGAGAGGTAAGTAAAAACAATCACTCAGATAATATCCAGGGATATGATAATGGTTGGAGTAATTCTCTGAAGTCATATGTAGGGACCATGAAGAATACTAGCTGGTAGAAAGTATCCTACTGTTTGTACAATTGAGGAAGTCATTCTTAGGAATAATTATACAGTATTACAAATCATCAGGATGATAATAGCATCAAAGAGTATAGAATAGCAAAAAGTCTGCTGGGGTTTCTTTGAAACGAAATCAAATCCCGAAAAGTACTACCACAAAATAAAGGGCGCCCTTCAAAGAAATGTAAAAGTTTGTATCAAATATATTATAACGACACCTATCTTGTTGTAGTATTTTATTTCATTGCGTGCATAGAATATCAAAGCAGTTGGACTTCTTGCTATTCTATACTTTTTGATATCACCTTAAGATCAAAATAAAACAAAGAGAATAGGTCACTAGTAAACCTGGAAATCCACTGCTATGCCCACCCAAAAATGTTCCACATGAGCACAGCCCATTTAAATGGTTGAAACAAACATTTAAGGACACTATGTCCTAAGCTCTGTGAACATAGGCTGCCTCTGAACTACATAATTAATAAGTTTGTTATATTTTTCGGTTATAAACCAAATCCCAAATTTGCCTAAACTTCATAAACTTTGAGCACAGTAAAGAAACTACAGTACTTATTTCAGAAGTAGTTAAAAATCACCTTCAAATCTCCTTATTTTGTGACTCCATCACAAAGTCATCTCCACTAAAATGCTAGATATTGTTAAATAAATTTATATATTTTTTTTAGACAGTACAGCATACTGTAAAGGTGGAACGATCAAACAAGCCTACAACTTGGAACTAAATGTCAACAAATTCTTTTTCCAACTCAACTTTTTCCAAATCTGTAATTTTAAACATTAACCTTAATTAGATTCCACATAAAACCGAGTTTTAAATAAAATAATGATCAAGATTTAATTTTAATTATCGGTAAAAGTTGGCCTAGTTTTTTTTTAAATACATTTTGACGATTCAATCATATAACTAATTGAGAGAAAAATTATAAAAAAACTTTAAGAATAATTTTGATGGATGTTATTTGGTGTAAACAGCAAGGATATCCAACGAAAGTCTGAAGAAGACTTATTTCCAATGGGTCCTTCTGGAGGTTACTAGGTAGTACACTGGGAGACTATCCCCTACTCTCTCCTAAAGAGTGCATTGCATTTTTTAATGTGCAAATGGGCTATAATGCACACAGGACCAACGGCTTAAACGTCTCAACTGAAAGACAGGCCTGCCGAAAGACGATGTGCTATCATAACTTGCATAATGCTTCTAGCTGAAATACAAGGAGAGCAGCGATGGTAATTAAACCAGGGAACAAGGTCTCTATAATTACCTCACAGGTTTGAAAATGAAGGAAATTTGGTTTGAAACCTAGGTAGACAGTGACATAAGTCCCTATCGCACTGGACTTAATTTGGTCAAATTAACCGAGTCACTGGCTAAATTGACCAAAAAAAATCCAATCCGAACGTCGGTTACAATTCCCTCGGTGTTAAATTAACCAATCCGAATGGTTAATTTTACCGACCTCAGCCTGCCCAGTAAAACTTACCACGGTCTCGGTTAAACTAACCACGATGGTCAAGAAGTCCAATCCGAACGTGCAACACGGTTAAAACTTCTTCCATGTTGACTCCGCTCGAACAAAACCGAAAGTTGAAGTCACAAACTAGCGCCCTCAATAATATTTTTTATGCATAAGGTTAAATTTTGGTAAAACTATGGTAAAACTAACCGTGTGAATAATCAAGTGCGAACAATGGTGAAATGTACCCATGACTTTGGTTAAAGTTACCCTGGTTAAATTTACCATTTTTAAAATCCAGTGCGAACAAGGCTATAGATATGTAAATCTGTGCTTAGTTAAATTGATCTGTCTCACAAGATATTTATGAAAGACATAATAAAATGACTTGCATTTTCTTGGACCTGTGATTTTGAACTACCCCTGGCTATGTGAAATTTTTGTTGATGAAAATGATGTTGTTTTATGTGCAATACAAAGGATGTCTTAACTTGACATCAAATGAATAATCAAACTGATTTCAAAACTACTGTAACGCTATATACAGCATGACCACAAATCTAAAAAAAAACTGTATTTCAAACCCGAGACACTAAAATGTTTTTTCGCCACATAAATTGTTTCACAATGGTTTACAAATCTTAGTCGCCTTACTTCAAGTCAGGGATGATTCAATTCAAAAAATAATTCTCTTCAGCTGTTGGCCTCGCTATATTGGTTGACATTATCTGAACGTAGCCATTCTGAAGTTTTCCTCGTAGATTTGGTATCCTAAACCACAAATACTGGATAGATTTACATAAGTTACTATATTTGAACTATTCCATATGGTTTATTTTCTTTATGAATACAAACCTCATGTATTTCACTCTTTACATTTCATTCGATGTTAATTTAATTTCAAACATTAACCTTAATTAAATTCCACATAAAACCAAGTTTTAAATTAAATAATGATCAAGATTTAATTTCAATTATCGTTATTTTAGATTGTGATTAATGACTTCTTAGTGACCCCCTCTCTCTTTGGCAACCTATATTACCTAACTTCGACTGATTATTACACTACTGTAGTTGTTTATTTATTTATCATACTAAATAAGAGGATAACCCTTAAGCCGGGCACCCGCTGCGGTACAACAGTCTTCGGATGACGTGATTCAATGAAGAACGCAACACGACACAAGCAACGAATCGTTTCTAATGACGAACCGTTCAAACTGCTACTGACAATCAGCAGAGGGCGTTGCATCATCTATCGCTCACAGAGAGCGCAGCTGGATTTGTGTGCGATGGTCATACGACCGTCTTACAATGCAGTAAGTGCTTTTGGCTTTACAGCACAAAGCTGACTTGAAGAGGCCCTCTGTGTACAGTACAATAATACAATACAAACTAGAAATTGCAAATTGCAAGTGAAGTGCTGCGAAGTACAACTGCATATAAATGTTCTTCGAACAAAATTATTTATGCGAGTCAAGTGAAAATAATGTAACGGGTATAGACTATGACTACTGAAACATGCTATAACATACAGAGTCAGTACAACAATGTATATGTATATATCAGAAAGTAGAGATGTTTATTCGGCAATCACCAATTCAAGACTCTGACTGGATACACATCTTCACCACCAGAATATGTCAGCTTCAACAATCCTTCAATTGTCTGCAATGTCAAAGGAAGTTTAATGTGAGTATATGAAAATAATTATCTATAAAATAAAGATGATGTGTAAATATTTCATTCATCAATTAAACTATTCAATATTTTTTTCAAGTTAATGTATTCTAACAACTTTGCTCTCAATTAAGCTTTCTTGCTGCCACAAATAATTTTATGTAAATTAATTTTTTTTATGTGAATAAATAAACCAAAAATAAATGATGAAGATGTTGATGATGGCAATGAAGACAATAATGATAATGATGATGGAGAGATGATGATAGTCATCTTAATGATGATTATGATAATAGTGATGATGTGATAATACCATAAAAATGATAGCTTTGTTGATGATGGTTGTGACATTAAAGGAGATTAAAAGAGATGATGGTGCTGCTGACATTATGGTAATAGGAAAAAGATGATATATGCTAATACACACCTTGACTATACTATCCACTTTGTCTTGTATTCTAGATGGCTTACTGGCTTCAAGGAACGCAGTGGATACTGAGCGATTCGGTTGATTACGAGCTGGACTATTAAAATAACTACTTACAGTCGGCGTCTCTGGCATTTCTGTAAAAAACAAAAGTATATTCATTTCTTCATAAAATAAGAATATCACAATCAAGTAATAGTAACATTAAAATAATATAGGAATTACTACTGTGCCTTTTGTCAAGGAATACAAGGTGCTGATTATGTTGTTATTGTAAGTCATTGGATCTATAAATTGAA